>NW_018480035.1:490056-523885 GCF_002113885.1 Mizuhopecten yessoensis | reverse complement strand
ACAGAAAGTTGTCAAAATATACCCAAAAGTGTTATTTCCCTATATAAACTATAGTAAACTTTACCCCCTCCCCAAGGGAGAACGGATAGGTCGGGGGTCCTGAAATTTACAATTTAAGTAAAGCCCCTGATGATCTTTCTTTCCACGCAGAGAAAATGAGTGTAGTACCTCTGAGTCTGAAGAAGAAGATTTTTGAAATATTGGTTAATTTTCCCTTTGGGGCCCCGCCCTGGCCCCAGGGGTTTAAGTAGGATTCTCAATTTTACAATTTTGAAGCCTCATCTACCAAGGATGATTCTGACCAAGTTTAAAAAAAAATACATCCACTGGTTCTTGAGAAGAAGTTGAAAATGTAAAAGTTTACGCACGACGCACGACGGACGACGGATGACGACGGACGAAAAGCGATTAGAAAAGGTCACCTGAGCAAAGCTTAAGTCTGCATAATAAGTTCAATGGCTCTTTGAGTAAACAACATGTGTGATTAGAACAGGCATTCTTATACTGATGAAGATTAACAACAAGTAAACATTACAAGCCATACAATAAACCTATAATTATACATGAATTATCTAGACTGCCGATTTAATATTATTGTGCAAAGATAATTAGCTTCTTAGCTTCTCTGCAATATAATATATGAACATTATTAGTTATACAGGTCTTTGACAGGGTACATGGTCTCATGTTCGCTGTCAGGACCTTATGTACCCTTCGCCTTCGGCTCAGGGTACAAGTACTGACAGCGAACATGAGACCATGTTTCCTGCCAAAGACCTGTATAATGAATTTGTCATACTGCAAAGCCATTTATAGGTTGGGACTTGTGTTTGCCAGAAAACAGATACTGTGTAGGGCAGTAGTATGGGAAAACAGAAAAAACTATTTTTGTATAATTCCAACAATTTAATAAATTTTTAAATTATAATAAGTCAACAATATGGTTTTGAAACAACATTAAATAACAACTCAGTTCCTTAACAAACCGTTTCGCCTTATTGTTGATTGTTGACATTAGCAGACAAACTTCAAATTATCTCCCTTACAACAGGCGCGCGTGTTCTTATGTACCCCGGCAAGGATACTAACATAGCTTCAGGTACCTTGGCAATTCGACCAATCACCGTGCGACATTTTTCTTTGCAGTTTGACAAATATAGATGTTGGTGAAAAAAAGGGGCAAATCTTTATCTTTTACTTCTTGTTTTTATCCGTTTTATTTCATCTAGGGAAGGACTCTGAGTTGAATGTTGGTGGAACATGGATTTTACAGCTCTTGAACATGTTTATTTCGGAAATGACAGAAAATTTCAGGAAACTGCCACTTGTTCACCAAACCCTGGATCTGTCACAAAATAGTAGGGCTACATTCGCTTATCCCCGATTGAGACGGTACATGTGACGAAGAAATTTTCCATGATAAACGAACGCACTTGGACCGTTCTATAAGCAGAGCTAAAAATGCACAGTTTCGGAGAATAAAAAAAAAGTGTATCAATAATAATATGCCCTTCTTTCACACGTCCACTGAACTACATAACGTATCTTGAAAACTACATGTGGCTTGACATTATTCTAAGAAGAAATAACGCAAACTAGCAATAATCAGCATTTTAGTTTCGGTCAGGTACGTCTGGACCCCTCAATCTACACGTTCCAAATTTTCCTCAGGCCAGCCTCGGTCCAGATCTGTACCTGTCGTTTTCTTTACAGGTTCAACAGGTTCAACCGTTTCAACCGGATACGCGACTGTACCCTAGGTATACTCTTACCATGTTTGCAAAGAATTCCTCACGTCCCGTGATGTTGGAAACACTCGTGATAAAATCCTGTATCTCTGTTTGCTCCTCAACGAGGATCTGTGGAAACCTCTTGAACAACCGGACAACATTCTCAGACAAGATTCTAGAAAACAAATACAAGTAGCTAACATTAGGAACCCTCGGTAATGACACCAAAGATGCTTGCTTGTTAACTCATAATAATTTCATTGCATTTTATCGCTTTACTGCTATACTCACAAAAATGGCTGTTCTACCAAATTTTGTTGAATATATACAACGACCCAAAAGAAACTACCCAAAAAGATTTAAATAAAACTTATTTATCCTACAACAATTATGAAACAAGTTTCATCAATTGATGTTAATCCCTCTTGTTGACCCAGGCCTTAGCGCGCATAGGGTCTTAATGTGGGAGGAAACCGGAGTACCCGGAGAAAAACCCATGGGCAGAATGATAAAATACAATTTTCTTACTTTGAATGTAAATAAAGAAACATGTATTAAAACATAATTTTGAATATCTATGTAGGTGTGCAACAGTATTGCTAGCTACAAACTCATTTACCATAGCAAGGTCTCTACCTTTTAATATCTGTTTTGAAGTCTGGCATGTCGTACAGGAGTGCCGACCGCTCCAGTAGAACAGGAAGTAAATGGGCTGCGAAGTCCGTTGTTCCCTCCTCTAGCACCACCTCAAACCAGACCCTAGTAACACAAGAAATATCAAAATTAACTAAATGAAAACATTTTTCTAATTCATTTTTCTAATTCATACTACCTTAGTACAATGTTTTGTTTACAAAGATATTACCTGCATTAAAAGTTAAGAGTTCAATATTTTTTAATGTTTATTTTTTTTTATCATAATGTAAGAAGACAGAACACATGAAATTCTTATTTAACTTCACAATGAGCTAATCAGGGTTAAAATCATAAATAAGAAATGAAGCTTTTGTTAAACAATTCGTTATTCTGAAATTATATTGTAATNTAAAAAAAAAAAAAAAAAAAAAAAAAAAAAAAAACTTTTTTTTTTTAAATTCCATATATGAAATTCTTATTCATTCAGTATACTTGACAATATTTCCATGATAAATTTGAGTGAACTTGGTACATGGTATATGCTATCATACTTTGAACAACTTAACTGAGCCATAATTTTAGAAGGACATGCATGATTACAATAGAGCTATACCTGAGGAGGACAGGCACGGTCTGTGAACACACGATGACACGAGGGTGTTGACTCATATCCTTCACAGCACTGTGGAAGCTTGCTAGTCTGCCAAACAGAAAAGACATCAATATCAAACCTATACCATACATGTATTCGGAAGAGATACAAGTCATCTGGCTTAATGAACTTCTCTCAAATGTGACAAAACCCAAATTTGAACAGAACCCGAATCGAACACTTTTTGTTCACATGACCCTATCACTAGAGACATTTCAATATCAGTAATTTTACTTTTTATGCGAAAAACTACTAGGAAATATACACATGTTATAAGAAACTTCTATAGTGTGGCCGAGGTCACTTTTTCCGAGTGCTACAGTACAGTTAGGAGTAGAACCTGGGGTGCCGCCTCAGACTAAAGATAATCAGTCTAATGCTTTGTCCAGCATTGATTGAGTTGTAATGAAATTTTGCTTAGCCAAGTCAGTAACAAGCGATTAAATAGTTCACCAATATGTACGATGAAAGGTCTACAGTAAAATCCAGTTATACTGCCACCATTAGTCCATCAACAGATATATTTTAGCATGATATTAGTACAATGTATTTGTAGAGAAGGAGAAATACCATGTATTTTCATCAATTGATGTTAATCCCTCTTGTTGACCCAGGCCTTAGCACGCATGGGGTCTTAATGTGGGAGGAAACTGGAGTACCCGGAGAAAAACCCATGGAAAGAATGATAAAATACAATTTACTGTTTATCCCATGTTCTATTATTAGAAACAGTGACCTTGAACTTAAGGAAATTATTAAACTCCTACAGCATATCTACATACCACAGTGTATCAACATGTTAAATTTTGATATTTTTGAACCCGAGATAATCTCCGGAAAGGACTAACAGACACCTTTATACTAATGGGGCACCAGCATCGATCGCTGGTGTGGGGCCGTAACAAGATAGAAACCTGACCTGTTGATGGTGTCCCCGTGACCACCTTCCACCCGCGTGAAGAAGTTAAACATGGGCCTGTAGAACAGGTGTTGGAATGCCTC
The DNA here is from genome assembly GCF_002113885.1 of Mizuhopecten yessoensis. NCBI lineage: Eukaryota > Metazoa > Mollusca > Bivalvia > Pectinida > Pectinidae > Mizuhopecten > Mizuhopecten yessoensis. The sequence continues at coordinate 519,865 of NW_018480035.1, read as the reverse complement.
CACAGTTGAGGTGGGATCCGTGTCGGACTGACCGAGCGGCTCTCCTTTCCCACCCAACCGTTCGGTCACCTCCAGGGCAATCGTCATACATGGCAGGTCCAGTAGGACATGCAGAATCTGCACAAAAATGTAATACATGTCATTATGGTATCATCTTGTGACATTAACGATGGATGCCACACTGAGTTAAATTAACCATTGCTATTCAGATATTCAAATAATTTGTAATATCAAATACTGTCTTGAAGTATGTTATTTTGTGAATGATGCTCTGCAACAAATGTTTTCATAAAGCTAATTTTCTTTAATAATAATATTAATTTATATACCGCTTTATCACAACCTAGTTCGTAGGTCGTCTCAAAGTGGTTCACAAACTATTATCCGTGGTTATAGTGCCTTTGCAACCGGCAAATATCGTTCTCCACTCCCTGGGGAGCATACAGCTGGTGCTGACATTACGGCACTCACAGCCAGCTTTCAACAATTCTAGCACTGCCCAACTACGTACTCATTTACAGCTGAGTAATCTGGAACAAGCGGAGTAAAGTATCTTGTTCAAGGATACAACACAGTGTCGTGACTCGACTCGAACCCACAAACCTTCGGTCACGAGCCCGCCGTCCTATCACTAGGCTACCGTGCCTCCTCTTTCAATACTAGAACTAATTTCTTTCAGTACTTGAACATCTAACTTAGCAAGTGAACGATTTTAGCTGGTCCCAATGACCACAAAATAATTCGGGTTGGATACAACACTAGTTGTTCATGCTATTAGACCACTGATGTACCTCAAGTGCTGTTGAGGGTGACATCAGAGCTGGTAAAAGTTCCTCAAACTCGCTCAAATAGGTCCGCGGGTTCCATGCTAGGATCTGTTATAAAATAAAATTTACATAACTTTTCTTCCTTCCAATGTCTTCAGTTCATGTAACTCCTTGTACCACAAACACCACATTTTTAATGTCACAATTTAGGCAATATCACATGATAAATAATTGATACAATTTTCATTACACTAATGACTTTAATCAGGTAGCAGTTGTCATTAGGACAGATAAGTAAATATGCCCTAAAATACCTCTACAATGCTTAATATGTATTTACAGTTTATCCGACGAAAGATGACAAAATGAGTTCGAGTGAGTAAATCTTCAAACACATCCTATGAGCTTCAGCGAAAATGGACAGTTCTTGTACTTACCTTGAAGATATTGGGGAAGTAAGTGGAGAGAATTTTGGTGTCGTGACATAGGGCCTCCAGATTCTGTCTCAGGAACATGACAATGTCAAACACCAAGGCATTGTCCATATAATACCTGGATAACACTACATGGAAGACTAGTTTGTAGGCTTCCTGGGGGTCATGTAGTACAGCCTTACCTGTATCAAAAACCACGCAGGTGATGAGTCACATAGTATGGCCTTACCTGTATGTGTCACACAACAACATATTGGTTGGTCAGTTTTGACTAAAGTTATCCTTATAGATACAGCATAAAGTTGTTTGGACCACCTGCTGACCATGCTTGGTATTTTATACATGGTCAAACCATTTTGTTAAACAAATGACTTCTATCAAATCAAATGGGTAAGATTTTAACACAGCAATCAGCATATGTAGTGCAAATCATTAAATTTCTGTTGGAAATAAATTTCTGTTGTTTATTTCCTGTTGGAAATAAATTTCTGTTATTCATTTCCTGTTGGAAATAAATTTCTGTTGTTTATTTCCTGTTGGAAATAAATTTCTGCGTTAACTTGTCAGGAGATTCATTTGCTAATCTAAATCTTTCGCAAGATGACGTATTCGTGAGGGTTAAATTTCATGAATGGCAAGCTTTATCCGGAAATCAAGTTGTTTAAAAATCATATCATGAAAGTGAATGTTATCGACAACCTAACTAGTTTCTACTATCAATGCTGAAATAGCATCCTCTTAATCCCAAAGTTGATTATTCGGAAATAAAACATACATTGTTTGTGAATTATAGAACCAACAGGCATAAATCGCAAATTATATACATACAAATAATCCTTTACAGTATGCAGTTCACACTCACTGTGGTTCATATAGAACTGTAGGATGGGTAGAAGCAGGCGAGACTTGCTTGAGTCCTGGGACAATCTGTTATACAGTCTTCGAATCTCCTGGAATACCTTTGATATCTGACCAGTGTCAATCTTACAAATGAGGTCAAGGACATTCACTGTCTCAAGGAGACACTGAAATGAAGAAAAAGGAAATTCAGTCTCAAGGAGATGCTGAAACATGGTCAAGGACATTCACATTCTCCAAGGTGAAAGTGAAATAAGGTAAAGGACATATACAGTCTCAAAAAGAAATCAAAAAGGTCTATGATATTCACAGTCAAATGGAGACTCTAAAATCATCAAGAACATACTCAGCCTCAAGAAGACACTGAATCAAGGTCAAGGACATTTACAGGCCTAAAGGGACACTGAAACAAGGTCAAGGACATATACATGCTCAAGAAAACACTGAAACAATGTCAAGGGCATTTACAGGCCTAAATGGACACTGAATCAAGGTCAAGGACATTTACAGGCCTAAAGGGACACTGAATCAAGGTCAAGGACATTTACAAGCCTAAAAGGACACTGAAAAAAGGTCAAGGACATTTACAGGCCTAAAGGGACACTGAAACAAGGTCAAGGACATTTACAGGCCTAAAAGGACACTGAAACAAGGTCAAGGACATTTACAGGCCTAAAGGGACACTGAAACAAGGTCAAGGACATTTACAGGCCTAAAGGGACACTGAAACAAGGTCAAGGACATTTACAGGCCTAAAGGGACACTGAAACAAGGTCGAGGACATTTACAGGCCTAAAGGGACACTGAAACAAGGTCGAGGACATTTACAGGCCTAAAGGGACACTGAAACAAGGTCAAGGACATTTACAGGCCTAAAGGGACACTGAAACAAGGTCAAGGACATTTACAGGCCTAAAGGGACACTGAAACAAGGTCGAGGACATTTACAGGCCTAAAGGGACACTGAAACAAGGTCGAGGACATTTACAGGCCTAAAGGGACACTGAAACAAGGTCAAGGACATTTACAGGCCTAAAGGGACACTGAAACAAGGTCAAGGACATTTACATGCTCAAGAAAACACTGAAACAAGGTCAAGGACATTTACCATGCTCAAGAAAACACTGAAACAAGGTCAAGGACATTTACATGCTCAAGAAAACACTGAAACAAGGTCAAGGACATTTACAGGCCCAAAGGGACACTGAAACAAGGTCAAGGACATTTACATGCTCAAGAAAACGCTGAAACAAGGTCAAGGGCATTTACAGGCTTGAGAAGACACGAAAACTAGGTCAAAGGCATTAACATGTTTAGGAAGACACTAAAACAAAGTAAAGATTGAAAGTCAGAAACATGCACTATCTCAAGGAGACACTACAATAAGATCAATGGCAAGGAGACACTGAAACAAAGTCAAGGATATAAATAGTCTCAAAATTAAAAAGTGATGGATACATGAGAGAGACTTCTTTGAATCAGCTGAACGTTGTTGACCTTTTTTTCATCTGGACATATCAGTCTATTTTTGACCAAATTAAGGTAATAAAGATCTGACTTACAGCATTCTGCAAATCTTGATCAGATGGTACCTTCGGTTCTGTAAGAGAAAACAAAATTTCTCAATCACTATTCTAGATTTTCAGTAATTAATTCAGTATTTCAAGTCAAGAGGTATTTTCTTTACGTAAATTCATCAACTTATTACTGTTTCAATTAAAATGTTACCCCTTAAAATAAATCTGATTTTGATAATTGACAAAAAGTTTAAAAGTTTTATGATTTAAAGGCGTGATCCAAATGGAGGGAAAATTACCTACTTCGGTCACATTGGTCAAGAATTCTGAAGCAGTAATCGATGGACTTGTTGACCAGGATATCGAAAACCCTGTGGACAGGCGATGAGGTCGAGCTGCTGTCTGATTGGTCGCCGTCTCTGGCCGAGGACGAAGCCTCCACGGAGAAACAGTGGTGTAGCCACTTATAAAGCATGGAGAAGCTGTAGATATTGAGGAACTGATCTTCTGTGTAGTACTGGCCTGTAATCAAGGATACCAAGGGGTTAGTATAAATTCCTGGGCTCATATTCAAGAGCGCAGTCTTATGTGCAAGCCTGTACTCAAATGAATTTCCTTCTGAATTACTTTTAACCATACAACATAGTCAATAAACAAAGTCTAGACACTCAAAACTGTTTTGGCTTCTTCAAGCCTCTCCAAACAAGTGGAAAAAATGTGAAATTTGAATAATTTATCACTGAAACAAGACATTTTTTTGTGCAAAAAGTTTATAAAATCTTTGTATCAATCTCTACCAAATACGGAAGGTTGATTATAGTGGAAAGAAGGTCAATTATTAAGGACCATAAGTCAATCAATCAATCAATCAACCGATACGAATTCAAAAATAATGTGGCTTCTTGTCAAAAGAAAATTGAAGATACAAGATCATATACACATTCTTACAGGTTTCATACATATGCATGTGTTGCTTTATAAAAAATGATGTTCATGTACTGAAGGAAAGAAGTACCTGCTTCATAACATAGGAAAACAAACATTTAAGCTGTTATACTCACCAATGTTGAGAACGGTGAAGAAGTTTCGGCTTGGTGTGCCATCCACCTCGGTAACCACACTGTTCTGGTCCTTTTTGAATATTTTGATGGTGTAGGGGTTGGGGGCCTGTTGTAGACTCGCGGACATCATCCACTCCGACATACTTCTACTACACTGTTTGATACTGCCTGCAATATACAGACACAAAGTCTATAATTACAGGATCAATTGGGTTTTTAATGTAAAAAAAATCAACAGGCTATACATTTGACAATTTTCTGTTGAAGAAAGGTAACATACAGATGTCTATCATAGGTAATATGTACCAGGTGCACTTGATTTTAGTTAAGGATATATGGTAACCGCCAGTGATTTTCTGTCTCCTTTCATAAACAGTTCCATGCCAAACAAATGGTGTGAAAAATCTTTTTGACTGGGAATGATTTGGAACTTTTGAATTGACTGTTGATACATTTGAAACGTAAATCCCTATTACAGCACTCTGGCATTTTTTAATAACCATAATAAACACTGTAATGCTATTAAACGTATTGGAAGGGAGATAACTCTAACATAAATCATACTTATAAAGTGAAAGGTATATATAACCTGAATTCTAATATGAATCATATGTATAGATAGAGACCGATTACAATCACTGTTAATTAAACCCTGAAGCCTAGTCACATTTAAATATATAAGGTTATATTCTGTGTAAACAGATTGAACACATTGATCCACATATTTCGTCAATGAGGAATGAGGTTACCTTCTGTAAGGAGAAGTCGGTGCTGGAGAGACACTGCCACGAGGAAGGAGAACGCCTGTCTCTGTACCATAGGCTCCACATTTTCACTTGTCATCCATCTACAGACAAAAGACAAACATTGTAGCCAATCATTTCTTACAAAAATATACTGCAGATCACTATAACATTGTGTGGATATTGTGAGTTTATGCCTGCTGGGGTTTTACAAAAAAAATAAAGTTTTTACAATGTAATTACATGAATGTATATACTATGTTAGGCTGAGTTTATTTCATGTATTTCATTTTTTGCTTGCAGTGTTATATTGTGGTAAAAGTAGAGCACATTGCTTGTGTAAAGGTCCAAATTTTTCAACAAGTGAACGTTTTCCTGTTGGTAATACAGAAGTATAGACTGTTCATTATAGATATATTCACTTATACAAACATGTCCACATGGGTAAATCTCTGAACTTTTGTATATAAATAGGGTAAGACAAGGAAATTAATAAAACTGCAAAGCTGTGAAAAGCCCTTAATCGCCAAGTATTGAGTTATCAGAATGATGCAATTTTATATTATAAAACATTTAAGATATAAAAACTCACCTTACAGCTTGAGGTATCAGTTTTTCAATGCATTTGTTTTTGTTTCCCTAAAAGTACAAAGAATAAAGTTTGCTCACATTAAATTTAAAATAAATAAAGACTTTCTTTGCATATCATATTTGACCTAATAAGCTTCTCATACCCACATCCGTGCCCCCCCCCCACCCCCCTTTTCTTTTTCTGGTCTTAGAGTCTGTCTTACAACAGACATTACCAGGTAACTGTAACAGCGTATTCTTGTCTGAAATAATTTAACATTAAATACCACATTTCACTTCAAACCAATTCTGTGCTTAGAGGCAGAAATTTAATTTTATCATCTGTGAACAATGAAATATACTGAATTTGTTAGAAGAAAAACAACGTTTGGGTGGACTTGCATTAATCTCATAGGAAAGGGAAACAATTCAAGATTTTTTTTAAATATCAAATTACCTGGTACTAAAAATTCCTTTTGAAGATATTCACAGAAAAGATGTCCTTAAACAGTTCTTGATATATGTCTATTGTGTACAATAATAGGTCACAATGGCACCAATTCCGACATCTCATATGACAGGAGGAAATGCACAAAAAATTAACAAGGGTTTTATTCAGTGTCAAGTACTAGCCATGTGATAGCTACAGGTTGTCATATCATCGTTTGCATATCCTACCCTGAATCAACCAGTTGCTTGACCCGTATCAGCCTACTGGCCTCCAACGCCTCGGGCTGGTACATGTATCAATATTTCGCAGCGATATTGGGTAGGATATGGAAATGGTAATATTTTATCATATATATTGGTACACGTTGTAAATATTCAAAATAATCAGCAATAAAACAAATCAAATATATTTCAGGCAGGAATTTTCTGAATATGTTGAACTAGAAGGAAATCAGCTATGACATGTGGCTACAGAAATGGCCTGTGAGGATGAATATGGGTCAAGTCCAGAATATGACTTGTGCAGATCTAGCAGTATCACATATTCAAAACAGCCCATAACACAGACAAGAAAATGATGAATTGAATCTTTCTATGACATGTGATACAGTTTTGATAAAATCACAGACACAAATACATTTAATGATGTGAAACGAAGTACACTGACCTGGATTCGGTAGAGTGTGAACGAGTTGGCCACAGACTTTGGGTCGACACGCTCATCTTCTGTGTAGAAGTCTGGCCCCAGTTCCTCTCGTTCCCGTGGTAACAACTCTGTCATCATTTGTTTACACAACAAACACTCTTTGGTCTTTTCTCTGTCCATAGAACTCACCATGTTTACCATGGTGGCAATGAACTTCTTTGGTAAGCTGTCAAAAAACAAAATCCGTATATTTTTTTTAAACTTTGATGTTTTTTTAAAGGACTATGTATGGTTTGGGCCTTTTTTGGCCCCCCAATCCATCAAAATTAAAAATCTGCAATAGAACTTTCAAACGAATGTTTCTTTAATTTTGAATACTTTCCCAGTACTATTATGTAAATATTTATTTGTGTTTTCAATTTTGGCTGCCATGGTAACCAGGTCATATTTGCATAAATGATTGAAATTTGATTTTTCAGTCAATTTTAACAGGTTTTCACCTAGTTTTTCTCTTATCTACCATAGAGCACACTCTTGAACAAACTTTATATTTCTCCTAAAGATGTATTACAGGTGCCTACACATTATCCTTTGATATTAAGTTTGTTCAAGCATGCACTCTATAGTTTCTAGGAGAAAAACTATGCAAAATATCACAATATTCACTGAATATTCAATTTTTTCTAATTTATACAAATTTGAACTTGTTACCATGGCAACAATAATTAGAAATATAAATAAATATTTTCATAATAATATTTGGGAAGTATTCGAATTTAGAGAAACATTAATTTCAAAGTTTATTTAAAGGTTTTGAATTTTGATGCATTTGGGGGCCAAAACAGGCCCAAACCATACATAGTCCTTTATTACATAGACAATGGCACGTGAGTAAGACATCAAACCAGTAAAATGTGTACCAGACAATCAAAAACAAAGTTTCTTTATTGACAAACATGTTCTACAGTAAAACCCTGTTATACAGTACGACACTGTTTTTCCAGCAAACTTTTGGCATTTTAAAAGGGTTAAAAGTGTAAAGGAGACCTGGATATTTGTTTTATCTTTGAACAAGATAGCAAAAGAAATGATAACAATTAATCACCCAATTATATTGAAGTTTTACTACCCAATTATATTGAAGTTTTACCACATAAGTATTCCGTCTTTGCGTATAGCAGAGTTATCTTCTCTTGGGAGCAGGTATTGATTGTTACGTCATTGGTTTGTGCGAGAAAATTACGTCGTTTTCTCAAAAATTGATGACGTTACTCTCACAAACAAGTGACAAAACAATCAATCCCTGCTCCCAAGAGAAGATAACTCTGCAATACGCAAAGACGGAATACCTGAGAGCAGATTATGTTTTTTTGTAATACTGTAGATGACCTACAATTCCCATTAAGCATTAAGCAACTACATTGTACATGTAATACAAATTGATGTATCACAGGAACCATTACTTAAAGGTATAAGACAAACAAATTGATTGATTGAAACATGAATTAATGTCCTCGCAAACAAATGTCAAAAATTAGTGTACTGAAGTATTACCGGTATCTGCAGTGTAAAACCTACAGTAATGATAGCGCCAGTGACAGTATTCCCTGTAATTTCCCCAATAACAACACTTGTTTCATTTATTGAAATCTGATACTAAAACAATTAATGAAATAAACCTTCTTTTTTTTAACAGATGCCATTTTTTAATGGTTGACTCTACTTGGGATCAAACCCTGGACCTCTAGCTTACCAGTCTGGTCGCTCTATAGATTGAGATTAAGAAAAATTCTCCCTAACCTCAATGCTACCACAATTGGTACAACTTTGACAATTTTTGAGTGATATTTAAAAATTCAGATCATGTATCTGGAATGTTTCTTGATTCTTGACACATGATTTGAACATGAATCTTTCATTTTCAGAAAAAGTTTTGATTCCAAGTAATTTGTTTTTAAAAACTATAACGCTTAACTCGCAGTGATGTTTCGTCTGTTTTTCTGCCATGATTAATACTCAAATTAATACACAATATCACAGGCTATGAAACTTGTTTTTATTTCTACTAGTTGATGTGCCTATTGCAACAAAATATATTGCTTTTATAAATACCATACTGAACTACAATTGTATATATACATTTTTATATTATCTGTTTATGAAGACCAGAAATCAACATTTAAACATGCTTATAATTAACCCCTTCAACATGTTCCTAAATTCCGTCAACGTACGTCTTTTTACTCGCTTTCTGATATGTTTACTTTGAAGTCATTGTGTACTCTTAAAAAGTTCCTGAAAACAAAGTCTCTTTTGTTATACTGTCAGAGGAAAACGCTCACATTTTTTTTTAAAGTACTGTACGAACCATTTTCTGACCATGTACCACTTGTGACGTTAGTCATGTCAGTAGGAATTGGCTAGTATTTTACCAGGGCGACATACTCTTTTTTAACTTACCATGGCTCTGTTTGTGATACATGCAGAATAAGGAATAGTTGTCTTAAAAGATTCAAGCTTTCTCCAGACTGCTCTGGTACATAGAGACTGTCAAGAATTCTAGAACAAATACTGTCAATTTCCTCTTGAGTTGCATTTCTGAAATTTAAAGTAATATTATTGAAAATAACAATTACCAGGTAGTTTAAATTTGAAACGAAGATCATATCCGATTTATCACACAATACAAATCATTTTGATTAATCACAACAGAAAATGACACCATACTTAAGTTAAACAAGAGGCCCAATGGGCCTGCATCGCTCACCTGGTATTAATCTCACACTTGTAATCTTAAAAAGTGGACTAAAATACATCTACAGGCAGAATATCAGTGTTTGATTCCTAAGAACCTATTTAAAGATTTAAACATAATTTTTTATGACGCCTGTGATGTTGAATGTCGAACATGGACATTAGGTTGAACAGAGTTTATAGTCTTCCAACACAGCATCCATCTGGCAAAATATCATTACACTGGACCTTTTGGTTATATAGAACAAATCATTTAAAGATTTAAACATATATTGACCACTGTGACCTTGAATATGGGTGAAGGTCATTCACTTGGTAGGCCTTCATCCCAGCATGTTAATGGCCAAATATCATCACCCTAGGCCACTCGGTTATTCAGAAAATGTTGTTTAAAGGTTTTTAACATATTTGACCCCTGTGACCTCGAAAGTGGGTCAAGGTCATTTATTTGAACAAACTTGGTAGCCCTTCATTCCAGCATGTTACTGGCCAACTATCATCAATCTAGGCCTCTTGGTTATTCAGAAGAAATTGTTTAAATGTTTTTAACATATTTGCCCCCTGTGACCTTGAATATAAGTCAAGGTCATTTATTTGAAAAAATCCTGGCGGCCCTTCACCCAGCATGTTACTGGTCAAATATTATCACCCTAGGCCTCTTGGTTTTTCAGAAGAAGTTGTTTAAATGTTTTTAACATATTTGACCCCTGTGACCTTGGATATAAGTCAAGGTCATTTATTTGAACAAACTTGGTAGCCCTTCATCCAAGCATGCTTCTGGCCAAATATCATCACCCTAGGCCTTTTGGTTACTGAGAAGAAGTTGTTTAAAGTAAAAAGTTGACGCCGGACGGACGCCGGACGCCGCACCATGCCATAAGCTCACTTGGCCCTTTGGGCCAGGTGAGCTAAAAATCAGCACTAAAATTGGCATATACATGATGAAGTGGACTATGTGGACTTCACATTTAAAAAAAAAAAAAATTTGGTTTGTGACTACATTTTTGGCCATTTACAATTCTGTGTCTACACAACAAAAGCTAGCTTTTCGTGTAGTCTATTTTTGTACTTGGCACACGTGTAAATATTGTGTTGATCCAGTTGAACGACCTATGCTAAAACGTGAGTATTTCTGTTACCGAGTAGGTTATATTTAATTTAAGACAGTGTTTAAGAAAAAAAATACTACTTGAGTGGGTCAAATTTTGGGTTAAAAATCATGGGTTTTTTTTCGTTTTTTGATGTGGTAACATGGTTTTCACAAGTCCCAAATCTGGGGACATCACTTTTTGAAAAAAAAATCAAAAATCAAAATGTAGTTTATAAATATATGTACAGTAGGTGTGTTGTGCAGGATCAATCCGCTATCCATGTTTATCCGAGACATGCCCTTTATTTTTAGACAGACAAGGCTTGTACTTGTGCATTATGATGCAAAATTTTGTCTCTTATGAGCATAAATGCCTGTACATTCTGACATCTTGTCTTACCTTACATATATGTTGTTTTCTAGAGTGATTTTATTGTGAATATCTGAACTAATCCTAAATCATTTTAACAAAAAATCAGCGTAATTGATCGGTTCTGTATTTTCTATCACAATAGTATATTCCAATGTTATGCTTTATACGTGTTTGGTATACAAGTAATGACAACAGTAAGCCATGTACAGATGTAAACAAATCAAAATTTGTTATATGATTGGACACACCCACTTTTATTGAATAACGTTTTATTCTATATTTGTATGATAAGCACGTCATAAACAACATACAGAAGAAAGATTTGTACATGTTTGTGTGTTTTGAAACACAGTTGTCATGTCTGATATGAGTGGTAAAATGCCATTCTTACTTTGCTTGTTGAAAAATAGTGTCGATCATCTGAATCATGGACATCGCCATTTTGTTGTCTATATAAACCGAAATGTTTCCTTTCCCAAATAAAACGAAACAAACTTATTTATTCTCGTTATTATAGGTTTATTTTGACATTAATTTAATTTTTTTATGTAAGAAGATTTACGAAAAATATTTTTTATGATTAACAAACTGAGGTTTTACGATATTACAATTAGTACAAATTAGTTCGTTTTGCTAATGTTTAAAGATTGTAATTACAACTCACCGGAAATGAAACGCGCGCAATCTCGTATCCATTGACAACTTTACGCTATCCCTGCCTCCATGAAGCAGATAAAAACAATACTTGTATAGTGCTTTTACAGGGTAAGTGCATTATTCTCAGTCTTTTATGTGTGTCATCCTTGCCAGTATTTATTTCCAGTTGTTGTTAAAGGAGACTATGTACAAATACGTGGCCGAATGTTTTCTTTTCTTTTAAAATCAGTTGAATCCATGTCACTGACAACGTGCAAAATGTCAGATATGTTTTGTTTGTTGTCGACTGTTTTTTTCTGAGTATCATAATCATATTTAGGATGTATACCATGTTCAAATAGTACACCAAAAACACTTCAATAGTAGTTGCAACAAACTGTATGCCCAAATTATAATAGAAAGGAGCGTTTCTTGTATGAAATGTCCTTAGTTACAATGTTACAAATAAGTACTGACAGTAGATGAACTGCACAGTACAGCACTGCAGTAGACAAAATAATTTACTGAGCACACAAGTGCAGTATGTATTTGCTACATGGATGACATTAGGTTTCAACCTACTATGGGACATTAGAAATAAATGCATTATACAAAATAGATTTGTTTAATTTATAAAAGAATGCTATACTCATGTTGAAGTTACAGAGTATCTGGTTAAGTTTGAAGTAAAATGACATGCTTTCTTCATAAATACAGGATAAATTACCATCATGGAGATAGTATATGTATATACAAAGAAGAGAAGTGAGTTTGGTCGCCAGTGTAACTTCAGTGACAGACCTGCTGAACTTCATGTAGACATAATACCAGATGCAACACAAGCAGAAAACTTCATTGAGAGGAATCCCGTTGACAATGGACTCCAACATGTTCAAGAGATGTCAGAACATGAGGTATATTCTAAGGCCTATACTGAACAAATATGTTGTAATATACTGCGATCCCTGAAAAGCAATACACTGCGCTCATATTTTCAAAATTGAAAGCATTGCTTTACATAACAGTATTTATAACTGTATAATTATTAAGACTGCATGTTTCATGAATACATTTTATGCCATGAAGGGCCAATGATAGTGCATTATGTTTCCTCAGTAGATAAGAGTTTTATTTGATGAAATTATTGAAAGAACAAAATTTCCAGGTGTTTTGAAGATCATTTTGTTGTTGGATAAAAACTTGAGGAACCCAATGTTTTAATTTTAATGCTACGATCTACAGGTCAACACAGAAAGGTTTGAAACAAGCACACGGGGAGTGAACCATACAGAGGGTGGCTGGCCCAAAGATGTCAACTCACAGGAAGTTGAACAGGTCACCAGATACAGGAAGAAAGTGGAGAAAGATGAAATGTACATTAACACAATTCAACAGCTTTCAACAGTAAGTTTTTTAATCATGTACTCAACCTAACAAGTCATTTCAGAAAAAAAAAAAAAAATTCTAACTGAGATCAAGTTTATCAAATGACTTATTTCTTGACATTTTGTTTTTGATATGTGTAATATTTAATTGTTAGAGACAGAGTTACCACCGTGAAAAGTTTTCCTCAGTGTCATTGAAATGCAGGATTTCACAGTGATAATCCTGGAAACTAGGCCATTTTCAGCAATTTTTACTCTATATAAAAAGAAGGTCCCTTCTACGTAAAACAAAAATAAATTTGAAAATTTAAGGGACCAGCTTTAGTTTTCAGGGATTCAGGGCAAAATGGCTCTCTTCATGGTTGTTTCTGCTATTAATGCATTAATTTTGATAATTATGTATCAATCATTTTGAAACAGTCATGACTTTATTTGTTTCGTTTTAGGTTATGGAACACTGCATCAAGCAAAACAATGCCATTGACATCTATGAAGAGTACTTTGATGATATTGAAATAGATACTGTGGATGAAGTCCCGTCAGCCAAAACTATAAATGTATTCAGGTAAGCTAAGAACATATATTTTATCCAATGAAAATTGTCTATGCTAACACCCTGTGGGACACATTGTATAGGTCAGATTAGACTAGATGTTGGAATACATCAATGTCTTGCTTCGCTTTTCATCAGAAATTGGATTACATTATTTTGTTGAATTAGACAGGATGTCGGAATACTCATGGATCTTATTAGACAGGTTTCATCTGTAAAAGAGATAGCATGAAAATTTGTGGTTTTCAGGGATCCAAATGAGATCAAGAGAACAGCAACAAGCCTCTCCTGGTTCCCCGACGGCCCCAGGAAGCTAGCAGTAGCCTACTGTAACATGGAGTTCCAGGGATCCAGTCCCGACACCAGTATGGAGTCCTACATCTGGGATGTTGGTATGTCTTCCATACTTAAATATAACATGTCAAAGGCATTCCAATTTCATTGTTTGATGGTGCTCTGTCATTTCTACTTTTTTATTCAGAAAAAGTATCGTGGCAAAATGTAAATAATATATGATTGGGATTTGTTTTTGTGCACAATTTAAGGAAAAGGTCACATTATAGAAATCATTGTTAGCATACAGTTAAGATTCTTTATGTAACCTTAAAGAGCTTACAAGTGCTGGAAAGGAAACGATGCATCAGATTGTTCCTGTTTTAAGTCTGGTAATTTTTTAAGAAATGCTGAAAATGAAGTAAAGAATTACAGGTACATTGATTGAGGGAAGTCAAGAGTAGCAAATCCATAGCAATATAGGTTTTTTGTTAGTACATTGTATACAGCTGGTAGAGAGATAATTCAAATGTTTCATATGTTTTAAATCTTTATTTTCAGAGAACCCAAACAAACCAGAAATGACACTAAAACCAGTGTCTCCGTTAGTGTGTTTAGAATACAATCCTAAAGATTCCCACGTACTGCTAGGTGGCTGTTACAACGGTCAGATTGGTAAGTGTCTCCAGTTAATCTAACTTGTGGGGGAGTTATGGAACAAGCATTTTTCATTTAAATCCAAATTTAATTAATAAGTCCTAGTTATACCTTCGTTTCATTTGCCAACTCTGTTTTTCCCAATTTTTTTCAATATCTTCTTTAATGATTCTTTTTTGCATCTCCCTTGATATATACAAACAAATTTTCATAACGTGTTGAGGTGTTCACTTACACTCATGGCATATTATAGGTAAAACCTACATGAAATAGTCCTGTATACACTAGATGTAAGATTACACAGGTTTTATGTGGTGGGTTTTATAAGAAATTGGATAACATCCTTATGTCAGATATGACAGTGTCAAAATATGAAGGAGTCAGATAGGACGAGTTTCAATCTTTTTCTTCATATTTGAAGCACTGTTGTAATAATTTACGATGTTGAAAATTACCAAAACAATTTCGCACAGTTTTATCAAAAATGATATTATCTTCAAGTGAAAACTTGAAAACTTTTCAAGTGCGTTTGTTAAATATTATAAATAGTTTTCTTTTTATTATCCTTTATGAAATGGAGACAAAAAATAACCAATAGTGAGAAAATCTTGAAAATTCTTTGCTAGAGGAAAATGAAATTTTGTATTACGATAGAGTATGTTTACGATTTCTATCCATATTGTATGTAGCTTACTGGGACACCAGAAAAGGATCACAGCCTGTCGAGATGTCTCCCATAGAACACAGCCACAGGGACCCTGCCTACAAAGCCCTCTGGATTCAGTCTAAGACCGGCACAGAGTGCTTCTCCACTTCCTCGGACGGTCAGGTGCTTTGGTGGGATACCCGTAAAATGGGTGAACCAACCGAGAAACTCTATCTAGATCCCACAAAGAAACAAGATGCAACAAAAGCACAAGGTGCCATGGCCCTAGAATATGAACCTACTATGGTATGTACAGTTCGTGAGGTTTTATTTGGACAGTCTAAGAGTATCAATTATATCTGAAAACTTGTCATATTTTTTTTATTCAATGTCTGAATTAGCAAGATATCTTTGAAATTTGAAGTTGAGAATCGAATCATATTGAAAAGGAAACAAAAGAATGCAATATTTAAGAAGTTTGATAATGTAAATGTTAATTGAATTTGTGATAGCCTGTACGGAGGTGGTCAGATGGCGCAGTGGATAGCGCACTCGTCTTTCACCAAAAACACTGGCATTCAATTCCTGGATCAGACATGAAAAGTGATGGGGTGGTTTTTTTTCTCCAGGTACTCCTGTTTCCTCTCATATTAAGACCCCCGACTCGCTAACATCCAGGCCAACAAGAGTGATTAATTTAACTTGATATAACTTGTTTCATAATTGTTGTAAAATAAATAAATTAACACTTATGTATGGAGAAAAAAGGCCCAATAATTGTGTGAACAATGATAAAACCCTGTCTATACTTGCAGAGTTCTTAATCATGTTTCTTTCTTCATTTTCAGCCAACAAAATTTATGGTGGGATGTGAAACAGGAACGATAATGTCATGTAACAGAAAAGCCAAGACACCCGCAGAAAAAATTGTAGCATTATACCATGGTCACTTAGGACCAGTTTACTCTTTACAAAGAAATCCATTCTTCCCCAAAAACTTCCTTAGTGTGGGTGACTGGAAAGCAAGGGTAAGAAAATATACTGTTAATTTTGTCACATTTAGCCCATTGCCTGCAATGATTTCCAATATATACCCAGGCACTAACGCGCATTACATAATCTTATGGTTTTGATTATTTCATTTTCAAAGTTTGTTACTAAGTATATATTTCCAAACAAAATCTTTTTGACTAACACATATAAAGGCATAGTTTGTCTAAGTTTTGCTTGATTTCTGAATTCAGTCAATGTGGCTAATATTTCTCTATATGGTATACAAAGTTTTGAAAGAAATTGAGACCAAATCATATAAGTTTTCTTTCAATTTACATATCATTCTATGACTTTGATATCACTCTTATTTTCATTTTAACAAATTTTATTGATGGATTAATCAAGGGAACTGAACAGGTATTAAATCTAGTCACATATATTGATATTGTTTCTCTTGCATTGTTGTAGATCTGGTCTGAAGATATCAGGGAATCCTCAATCATGTGGACACGGTAAGATTCCACCCAATGACAGATGTCTCATTTACCTTTTTAAAACTTCCTGATTTAAATTCTTTCTAATGTTTGAAATTTCTGATTTTGAGACAGTAAAACTGATATCCTTTATATTACTTTCATACATTAAGGAGGGTAAATAAATTTTGTTTTTTCATTTTTCATTTTCCACTTTGTATTGGTAATTTTAAACAAGCCCTGTTTAATTATAAATCATGATCTTTGTTCAAAACACATTTGTAATTGATTCAAGAAATAATATTTTTACCTATCATTCCATTTTTCACTTTTTTCACTTGGCCTAAGCTTGTAGCCTAGACATGGTTATATTCCAAATGATGAGAATTCCTCTGACAGATGAAACAAGTTCTACAGATTTTCTCTATTTGGTCGAAATATAGCATTTTTATATAAAAAAGAAGAAGACCTAGTTTAATTAAATTCACCATAATTGATCTGGTGCCCCCATTGCACCATATTGGATCTTCAGTATTTTCTGTTATCATTTCCCTACTCAGTCCTTTCGTCAGTGTCTCTCTAGGCACCTGTCATATGACCTTGGCTGTTGCAAGAATGTTAAACCTCTGTACAAAGACCCAATTTCACAGTATAATGAGCATTTTAAATTACAAAATGATATTTGTCAACAATTTACGTGCAAGTGAAACAATTAAACACAGTTCTGGAGTTATAGAGTTGAAAGGTCAAGGTTCACCTGTGTATTAAACCATGGTGCAAGCGTAATCCACATCAAAACAAGTGATAATAACAGAATTTCATTACATAGAATAAGTACATATAGCAGGAATAACGGTGAATCAGTAAAATACAGGATTTTGACAGGAAAGTGACATGAAACGATGTGATATTAAGTGAAATGTACTGCTGTTACAGACAATACTCCTCCTACCTGTCGGACGGCTCATGGAGTCCCATCAGGCCCTCAGTGTTCTTTGTTACCAAAATGGACGGCACATTGGATGTTTGGGATATCATCTTTAAACAGAGCGACCCCACACTTAGTCTACAGGTACAGTCACAGTAAATACAGTTCTAGATGGAGAAGAGTATGGAAAATCATAAAAAAAGTTTTTATGGAATTAGATTTTATCTTGACCATGATCATATAAATGTATTAAATAAGAAAGGAAAAAATTCTGACACTTCAGTTTCTAAAATTACAACTAAATAGAACATTAGATTTTCTAAAATTGATGAAGCAAACATTTTCAAAAATTCCAACTATTAAAAGTTAGTGACTGTTGCAGATTTTTTTTTAGGCTGGTTTAACATATTCAACTAAATAAAAAAAACAACAACTTTAAAATGGTGTTCAGTTTATTCTGAGATAAATGTTATTGGGAGTTGGATAATGGTTTCAGGTTTGTGACGAGCCTCTACACAGCCTCAAGGTACAGGAGGCAGGGCGGCTGATCGCATGTGGATCTCGCTCAGGCACTACCACTTTACTGGAACTGTCCGAGGGCCTGTGTACGCTACAGAGGAACGAGAAGAACTTAGTCACAGCAGTAAGTATACTGACAATAATTTGTACCATCTTGAAATGTGGCACTTTTCTTGATGATGTTACCATCTTACATGTACTGATTTCATTTAATGTGTTCAAAATGGTTTGACAAATTTGATAGAATTTGTTTGGTTTGTCAAACTTTCATGATGTTTTTTCTGGTGAGCAAAGACTTTCGAGACCTACAGTTGAAATATGCCAGGGCTCACTTGTATAAAACATCTCAAAGTTAAAGAAAATCTCAAACAATGTATTGTCTATGGGAAATCTTAGACTTGAGGAAATCTCAAGAGTTGAGATGTTTTATACAAGTGGGCCCAGTTAATTAGCTCCTTTAAAGGAGACAAACCAGGCATTCTGAATAATGGAAAGGGCTCGTGTAATCAGGGTCGATCTATTCCTTAAATATGGGGTTAAAATGGGAACTGAGTTTGTTCATGAACTTAAAAGTTATAATATTGCAATGTTTCCTTTTCATATTTGACATTTATCTGTAAAATTTGTTGAACAAGGCGGTTCAGGGCTTCTAACTGATGAAATATGGCATGATGAAATAAAAAGTGAATATTGACTGCAATTTCATTTACTAAAGATTTATGTGAGTGAAATCATTTTAGAAATGATTTTGAACAAAAATAGTATATGTTTTTCAATGAATATCAGTTTTGAAAGTTCATGTATATTGGAGTTATGCAGAATAGAAAAGAAAAAAGAAAAAGATTGGGGGGAGGGGTTAGAAGTAATATTTTCAAAGACGGAATAAATTCATTGTCAAGGATTTTGATAATCATGAACATTTTCATGTACCAATCAGTGACATACTATATTTCCTCTTTATACAGATGTTTGAGAGAGAGACAAGGCGAGAGAAGATCCTTGATGCTCGCCACAGAGAGATGAAGCTTAAGGAGCGATCAAAGAGTTCAGCGGATAAAGACAAGGTAACCATGTCAATGTCTCGTCATACAAAACTGCACTTAGCAACAGAAAGGCAAACAAAATAATAGAAACACAAATTTTCTATTACTTAGTAAACAATTGTGTGATTTTTGGGTATGTGTAATTTGTACAGGTACAGTTTTGAGCTGAAAATGTCTTAAGTGTATCCAGAAAGTTTCAATAGCAATTTTTTCAACCAACTTTAATCTGATTTGAATATAACTCAAATCAAATAGATTGCATTTTGGACATAACAAGAAGATGAATTTTCTCGATATACAAATGTGAATTAATAAAAATGTAAAATAGTTATCAATATTTCTTATATTGTCAAACACAGTCCAGTCCTGGAAATGATTTGATCAATATTATAAGTCTCTTTATCCATGATATTAATGTACCCCTTTACCCCTTCGATAAATTGACAGGATTTTTTTTTTTTTTTCCTTATTTCTTTTAAGTTTTAAATGAAATGATTCCAAGCTTTCATCGTTTGTTGATGTTTTTGTCCCATGAGATAATTTCACAGGTTGAAGGAAAATTTGATTTTTTTGTTGTAAATACTTATCCTGAACTGTCTGACTTACAGGACGAGGAGGACAAGGAGGCCGATTTAGGAGAGGATGACCTGTATGACAAGGCAGAGAAGGAGTTCTACGACATCATTGAAAAGGAAAAGAAAAACCTGGAAAAGAAGCAGGCCGATCAGATCGACACGGATAAGGCAGACACAGGAAAGCAATCCCCCATAGCAGAGGAAGGTGAAGAGGAAAAAACTACAGACAATGAAGAGAAATCAGACACCAAAAAATAAACAGACAGTCAAGTGTAGACAAAAATAAATAAATCAACACAGGAGATTCAGGCAGACGACTGTAATGATGAGCAGGTCAAATTGACTGAAAGAAAAAGGCATCGCTTCAAAGTGACTTAGTTTTCAAATCATGACAGAGGAAAGTGACTTGCTTCAAACAAACCTCTGGAAAAAGTGCTGTCGAATTTAGTGTTGATGTTTGTTGAAGGCCAAATTTACGATAAGATCTATTTCAAATTAGCATTTAAATTACTTTTCATATTTCGAAAAAAAATTGTATTCAATTTGAATTGTTAGATACTGTCAGTGCTATACTGTAATGAAAAAAAATAATTAAATGGAGCGACATTTAAACAGTGTGATATGGAAAACAGTGACTTGGAGACTGATGGACCATGAAACATTTGACATCATTTCATCATAGACCATAAGCATGTTGGCTATTCTGATTAAAAATCAGAATTTGTTTATCTTTTTATATTGATAAAAAATTGTACAATATCTATTTATATATATGACGTATGAAATGAAATAAAAAATTGTTAAAATAAAAATGCTAAAAAACATCTAAATAATGTCTTGCTTTTTCTCTGATACAGGCAAATATTGAAATAATAGTTTTATTAAAATTATATAATGAATTTTAGACAGACTTTATATGTAAACTCATTGCAAACCAGTTCTGTATAGTGAAAACTACGACCTTTATTCATGCACTATTTTTGTGCTCAAACTCTGGTTCTTTGCTCAGGCCCAATTACTTGTTTTGGTGATGTAGGTACATGATTAGAATTTCACATTTTTTGTATTGCCTTGAAGGAACATTGGAGTGATTTGAAAGCAAGAAACTACTTCAGTGCCTTCAGTTTTTTATTATCATGATTTCAGCAAAAAGGTTGGTTTGGGCACTTACGTTAATAACCGTATTTTATTTCCATATCAAAGTGTTATTTTGCCATATGTACGCATTGGACTACAGGTATTTCTCAAAATTTTAAATTAATTTTATCCACATTTGAAATTTAAACTCGAGTGTTAGACGGCAATACTGATGATGTTTTTGCGTTGTTTTTGTTTAGAAGGATTTTTGAAATCTTTAAGAAAAGATATAAATGAAATATTTGAACTTTAACCAACTAATTGTAAGTGTAGAATGTCTTTCGATGGTTGTGTTGGTCGGCAGGGCTCATTTTGATCTGCTTGTAAGAGCTAGGTTTTCGAATGGATAACCACACCCTAAGGAGTGAACCTGGTGGTCTGATAAATGCCAAAGGGTCATTTTGAACTGAAATGATTTGCTTCAAATTTACATCAATAAGTTGTTTGCAGCAGGCAACATTACATACCCGGAGAGTATATTGTCATACATCAAGGAGGACAACTCTGCTGTACTATACATTACATGAAGTGGTGTTAGATTCTATCATGTCTTGTTTCTGTAATATGCCTAGGAAACTCCTAGGAATTAGAAGTCAAAGGAAGAAAGTAAAATTGAAAGAAGCTTAAATTAAACAACAGGCCCATGGGCCTTAACGGTCACCTGATTTATGTAAAAACTGATGTTATTGATGTTGCCAAATAAAAAAGAAATTATTTTGCAACAAAGGTAACTTGAACTACATGTAATGCAAAAGCAGTGTGAAAGATCTGGGTAGTATATGTACTACAAATATATGTACAAATAGTGGTTCTATCAGTTAGCTGAATTTTGATAAAGCACCTCAAGACCCTTCCATCTTTCTACCATATCTGGATCTTGAGAAGAAGATTTTTGAAATTTTAGACAAATTGACCTTTTTTGGCCCAAACCAATCAGGCCCCTGGGGGCTGGGTATCATATAATTCACAATTAAACTATAGTAAAGTTTACCCCTTCCCCAGGGGAAAACGTGAGACCCAACGGTCATGAAATTCACAATTTTGGTAAAGCACCTTAAGACCCTTCTATCTATGAAGAGTACTTGATTCTACCATATCTGGATCTTGAAGATTTTTTTTTGAAATTTCAGTTAATTCGACCCTTTTTGGCCTCGCCCCTCAGGCCCCTGGGGGCTGGGAACCATATAATTCACAATTTTGGTTGACCTTTGGCCATGGAAGGTTTCTGCAAAATTTCATTGAAATTGGTTCTTGGGTTTTGGAGAAGATGTCGAAAATGTAAATTGTTTACGGACGCACGACGCCGGACAAAAGGCGGTCGAAATAGGTCACTTGAGACTTTGTCTCAGGCGACGACCTAATAGAACCTTAAATCTTTAACGTAAACTGATCTTTCTTGTATAACTAAAGTTAAGTGTTTTATACAATCGTTTGGCTGCAAAAATCCACCAATGTCATCAGACACGTCTACTACTCAGGGGGCGTTTCGACTTTTATCATTGAAAGTCGACAGTGATTGGTCGCTGTGCCTGTGAGTAGATATGGCTTCCAGTTTTTGTCCTCTTCCTTCAATAAGAGCCTTTTGTATGACTTCTTTGCTGTTGTGTTTTTCCCTTGATGCCCAATGATTCTTTGATTCTCCACTGTACTGTACTGTACGGGTAACCCCCATGTAACTCATATCGACAGGGAAGACACTCCATCATTTTGCTCCGGCATCCTTAGAGAGGCTGTTGTAATTTCTTTTACGATGGCGTCCGTATGCCTCTTCAGATGGTTCCTTCCAGGGAATGTTCCGCCCCATCATATTTCCCTCAATTGCCATGACCAGAGCAGAATGTCCGGGTATATATTAGCTTGCACTTGACAAAGATGATGTAGTGTCTTCTTTTGTAACTCTCGTCTTGGTCTTTTAATCGCTAGCGTTTCTGCTAACTCTCGCAGAATCCCATCATGTCTCCATGTGAGTGTGTTTATATATACGTCTCGTCTTGGTCTTTTAGTCTCCAGCATTTTGCTCAATTTCGTAGAATCCTATCATGTCTCCATGTGCACCGCCCCGAATCAACAATGTTGCCCGTAAGCTAGATTTCCCTGTTGGTCAAACAGTGGACAGTTCGCTAACATGTCATACATATCTCGTAGAAGGAATTTAATTCCACACTGTTCAGACATCCATCAGATAACTAAAAACAAAGCAAACGAAAACAGAAAACGAATAACAAAGAATCACCAAAACCGTAATTTGAACAGAAAGACGATATGAGCGTCTCCTACTTCATCGACAACACCCGCCATGTAATCTAAGGCAATATGCAAGTAAAGTATTTTCTTAATATCGAGAACTTAGTAGTGACAACAAGGCATGATCAAAATCGACCTTCATATCACACAAAAAACTAGCATACTCCCCGATAAATCATGATGGATAAAATAATAACTGTTTAATAATGGCCTTCATCTTTCTTGGAAAAGTAAGTTCTCGTTATAAGACAATAAAGTCAGTATCTCAGTTAGGTATAAGGTATGGTAAAGAGTCGAAAAGTCAAACGTCTTGATAAATAAAATGAGGAGAGGATATTAAAGATTGATATTTTGGACTCTTCATGTAAACCGTCCTTGTGTGTTACTAGTCTCCATATTTCCGACATCGTCTTGGATCTTCCTCCTACTAACTGCATATTGTGTTTACCACCAGTGTACGAGGGTCATTCAATGCATTCTGTCACTAGTGTCAGGAATCACCAGTTTGTTATTTCTTTGTAAATAGTTTGATCTTTCTATTGCATTCCTTCAACATATAAATCTCACTTAGCAGAAACGCACTTTCGCAATCGCGCTATCCTCCATGGCGTAAAAGCTGGGTGGTAGTCTCCCTTTGGTATGAAGCCCCCTGTACATGAGATTTCCGAGTCTCTGTCTGTCGATGCATTTACCAAAATGGTTTCTGTGTCTCAAGCTGCTTTCTGCCTGGTGAATGGTGGTACTACCGATCACTTCCTTTCTGTTGCAGACTTGATTATCCCTCCTTATCTGCTGGTCTTTGAAACTCCTAACCACCGTCATAGCTACGTTTAATTCCTCCACCATTGATATGGTATTGGAAGCTAGATTGGCTGTCTTGATGTACTGGCGAAACTTGTTGGTACTAATGACCATCTGCAAGGTCATTTCTTTGTTTCCTTTCAAGAGTTTCTACTGTAATTGTGGTGACCTCGGACGGTATGAGAGGCCAATTCATGAGGGGAAGTTTATGCTGGTAAACCAACACCTTAAAAGTCCCAGCAGTCCTGTTTTGTCGGTCTTCATTAAGCTTTTCTCCTCTTTGGTTTGTAATCTTTTGATATCCATGCCGTCATTCAAGCTTGCATTGCACCACTTCTCCTAAGCGCACTGGATTGGATTGTCTACAATCGTTTTGATATTTCTTCCTTATGAATTGTGAGCTTGAACTTTCCTTCACTAAATTACTAAAACGTCTGAACTACCTTGGTTTTAACTTCATTCTGACCAACACCCATGGTATCCTCTTGAGCCTCTGGATCTACATTTTCTCGCCACTTTTAACTACTTCCTGTTGTAAGTAACTACCTTATCTAGATTGATCTATTTCTCGCCTTCCCGACCAGGGCGTCGTTGTGGTCATTTTCCACTCGAGTCACTTGGATAGCATTTCCCTTGAGGTGTCTGACTGTGATGAAATCTTAGCGGAGAAGTCCTTAAACATGTTGTGAAATCCTGGTTGGAAACTCCAACATCTCACTTTTGTTGTTTTTGCGCTGCTGTTCTCCACCTCGCTTTCACCTTGTAGATCCACAAATCTTGCAGCCTCATTAGATTCCCAAAAGGTCGGCAACTCGCATACGCTTAGTCATGCCTTCGTTTGCTTGTACTTGGTTTCCAGCTCTGCCTTAATTTTAAAGTCTGCTTTAGCCTGATCGTTACTGTGCTGACTGAGTGGCTGGTAAGTCTGCATATTTTACCCCCCGGAGGATTGTGAGGGGTTTGTTCGTCTTGAGCGCTCGTAGCATTTTAATAGCTTCAAAATATGAAATCATACCCTCAACCCGTCCTATTATTGTAGTTTGAAACATCAACCGCGTTTAACCACGAACTCCCCATCATATTCTTAATAATGCATACATTTAATTAATTTTAAAGTAGCGTGTGTCAAGGGTCTCTGAAAACGATACATCAGCAGTGATCTAAAAGTTACGCCCAAATTTTCCATCTCCGATAGCAATGGCATTAAGTTTTTCTGTTCTTTTCATAAGCAAAGCGTTATTTCTACACGAAAAACATGTCATTTTCTAAAGTAATGCACGTCTAGTTAATACATATTTCTACCGCATGGGCTTGATGGCATCAGTTTTTGTTATTTAAATAGATGCCTTCTCTGATTATGGTTACTTGTTTTGTTAGTGAGAACGAGTTGTCTTTCCTCTAGTGCTTAATTTTAACACAAATGAAGTATTTAACGCATTTGAAATATTTCATTAGAAATAGACTGAAAGTTTTTACCCCGACATTATTGCAGCAGGAATGAATTTGAGTAACATAAGAAAATATGTGATTTAGATATCCTGTGTCCCTGTGTCTTAATTATCAAGCCCCTGGTGATTTATTTTAATCTAATTTAATTTATGTTTCCAGAACAATGTGACCTATACCTATTGTGTGTTTTCTGTATGTTTATTCTTATGTCCCTGGGAATTTTTTAAAACATTTTTTTTTCATTTCTTTTACAACAATTATGAAACTCTTGAAGTTCTTTTCAACCTATATCAATCACTCTTGTTGGCCCCGGATGAAAGCGCGCAAGAGGTCGTAATGTGTTAGGAAACTGGATTACCTGGAGAAAATCCATATATGATATATATGATGCATATATTTTCACATCTGACTGGGGAATCGAACCCCGGCCATGCAGAGTATCACACTATATGTCACACCCCGTCTGCTAGTTAATGGGACTGTCTCAAAGATTCACGAATGCTCTTGAAAGAAAGAAATCCCGATTATGATGTCGTTGTGATTTAAGGTCTTTATAATTGTCTGCTGTATAAATATAATACTTCGAAAGAAGTGAAAGTTTATTTTTTGTCTGTTGTGTCTGGGTTTTTTTCAGATTAAGGATATGTCCATATGTCATCAAATATCTGTAATGGTCTATTAGTATCACAATGATTAAAACTTTTGGTAATACATCAATTTTATTATATGTTCACCAGTTCAAGGTTGACAAATTAGCGAAAGCTGCGCTGACTAAGGTTGTATCTATCGAACTATACGTCATTCCCTCTAAATATCAGTTGATTCCTTGATTCCGTCAGTTTATTGGACAAATTGAAACGGTTGTCTCCCCTTATTTGTAATTCTGAAATTATTAAAATACTTCGTATAAAGTCTTGTCATTATAACTGTTATCTATCTTACACAGTAGACACGGGGTCATTTTCTATATTGACCTTAGCGTCATTTCCCATTAAATAGAAGGTTACCAAACTCCAGGTAATCGATAACTATCTATGGTGTACAAAGGGAACGTCAAAGCGATACTATAGTAAATTCTGAATCAATTAGCGCTCTTGTCCTCGCCCACCAGACCTGGTTGAATAAGGACAAGGGAAGCTTAACTAAAAATTACAGGAACAAACATTTCCATAAAACTAAGAACTAAAAACCCTAAAATAATCTCAGTAAACTTGTATATTTACGGACTAGAAATAGAACGTTACCGGGAAATTAAAACAAAAAACATTTTGGGAAAAAAAATCGTTTTTGATTTTTTTTTGTTCATAAGTCATTAAAAACACGATGCTTTTTGAAAACAAATGTCATGTTGCTTTTATCTTGGTCTTAAATTGGATAAAATTGGTAAGTTTTACATCAACAATCCGAAACAGTATCGTTTTCCATTATAACTCCAGCTAATTAACTATAGATTCCACGCGGGTACTACATGTACACGGTACCGGTCAATACCGGGTACTTATCATCGTGTTTACATTAGTGTCGTCCCATTGAAAGCCGTATAAACAATATGACACGTTTCTGTTTGTGTGTCATTAAGCGCTTTCAGTCGTGAATTGTGACTCTATTTATTTCCACATTCCTATTTCGTGTGATGGCAAAAACAAAACCCGTGTAGTCGTTTGTTGTCTCTAGTGACAAGTGTTGAAGTAAACATTTCGATTGTCAGTTAGTTTACGTGTACGTTTAGATTAAGTAACAATGTAGTCTAAAAATTCTGAGAAACTTAACTAACATTAAGGTTGCGTGACTCAACATTTTTCTTACAGTATCGAACTTTAAGGGGATGCTAGCTCAATTTTTTTCATTTATTTTTTTGTGATCGTCAGCTAGTTTACCGAAATATCTTTTTATATGAGGAGACACACACTGGTATATTGACGAAAAACGAGAGATTTTGAACCTATTATCTCAATATCTCGTTGATGCAACCTTTTTTTGTTCCCCTTGTTTGGTTTTGACATGGTTTTTGCTTTTATTCTGAGGGATTGGGATAGGAGTGTTGTTTGATAATTTTTAACCGCTGTAATGGTTTTTTTCTACCGTTTCTGCCATAAGTCGCCTGGCATAAGCAATCAATTTCCGAGGCAATGGAACGAATCGTTTTAAGATATCTTAAAGGATTGATATGACGAGAACTTATCTGTAAAATACAAACAAATATCATATGATTTTCAATAAAGCATTAATAGGCATCGTTTGATTACAGAAATTCATTGTTGCTTTTGTACGGGTTTCTTTGATCAGAACGTCAATATTTGTATTTCTTCCTTCTTTGATCTTCTTTGGGCGAAGAAAGACCCGTTTGACCTTTCATTTTAATGTTGGTAAATACGTCAGAAAGAAAATTGATGCCGAAGAGACGGTGATAAACAATTGTTAATCTCGGTATTCAAATGGAATTGACCTTTCAATTAATGTAAGTATATGGCGTCTAATCACAGAGGCAGAAGTCTGTAGAAGACCGTCTACCAATCGCTAACACTTTAATTTACAAAACAAGATGTTTTCAAGATGTCTCAAAATAAGTAAATCTATAAAATCGAAAAAGATGGCGGGAACATCGCGAAAATCTTTTTGATTTACAATTATTTCATCGTGACAGGAATTTCAATGCTATGCTTTCAAAACTGGTCCTAATACAACATCTTTAAAAATAACAAAATAATGCTTTTTAATATGTTGATAATTTTACAAGACCTATGGTCTACTACAGTCTTACCCGTAATTAAGAGCAATAATTCTGTAACTAACACTAGCCTCGTCCACAGGGACCTGAGCATATATTACAGGTACATTGTATATATGATCATTGGGGGGTGTCATTTTTAACGAAAGTCGATCTAAACTCCTAAAACATGTAAACTTACTCTGAACACCTTAGTTCAGGTCCAAATATGGCTGTAACAAATTCTCAGGTCCCTGTGGCCTCGTCTGGTCAGAATGAAAATCTGAAATATGCAAGCCAACCCCACCAAGGGTTGGCCGAGAACACTCTGAACGAACAAGATTGAATCGGCATCATGAAAAAGACGTCACTGATGTGCCAACGATATTACAAGGCGGCATCGTGAAAAGGTCACCGTGCACGCCATGAAAGTTTTGTTAAGTAAGGAGATATGGGGGTGTTGGGTAGGGGTGGCTATAGGTATGCATTCCGTTCGTCCGAAGATTTTTGTCCAGGGCATATTTTATATATTATTTCACCTGTAGTAACACGATTATGTATACGCAAATATATCTTGGGATGGCAGAGTGCAGAGTACAAAAAGTAGGTCACTGTGACCTATGATTTAACCCACGTTTGACCTCAGTAAATAACGATAAAGGAATTATTACCGATGGATGACTATGGATTGCCTTGCAATACTTTGCTTTGTTAATCATGCATTGAGTCCTTTTTTTGCTCTGCTTTCTTAAATCATTGATATCGGCTATTGTTGCTATTATCTTAAATGCGGAACGTTTAGCAGGGAATAACAGCTACCTATTTTACGTACTTTGGTATGCCTCGGCCTCGGGACAGAGTCGATCAACAATAGTAAGGTATTGCCAAAGAAAGCGCGTGGATACAAAAAGCTTAGTAGGATGTATAGAGATAACTTCTAACGTTCCCAAATGATGCAATGGGCGTAGCAGATTTACTTCGGTCACTGTTGTGGGGCACAAAAGCAAAACCCCAATTCTGCACGGGGTTCCTACTTTCGTTACCTCTTATAAAATGTAGGGAATAACAGCAGGTATGTTCTTTTCTCAATCCCCGATCTGCAGGGTGCAATTCTAATGACAAGTCTTCAATATAATCTTTGGACTTTAGACGATAATACAGTTTACTTATTCCTGCAGTGTATTCCTGCAATCTATCCTTCTCAGAGAAGTTATCTAATCATTATGTATGTAACCTCCTCAAAAGCTTATAAAACGTATACACACTATGAAGTTTTTCTTGTATGACAAATGATGTATACAAACAATGTAAAACTGACAAAGAGAATAAAGATTAACGATTATCTAACATGTAATAGCCAACCCCCATTGGAGTGCCGTATAACATGTTTAGTAGGCAGCAACACTTGAGTAGGAAAAGTTAGTAATACGTATTTCAATAGATACTTGAAATCAAACCGTTACAAGAATGTTAGTGGGTTCAAACAGAGAGGTAAATGATGCTGGGTTAGGGTGGGTGGGGGGTGGG
>NW_018480035.1:469632-489701 GCF_002113885.1 Mizuhopecten yessoensis | reverse complement strand
GTTTTCGTGCGATAACTTGAGTTTCCTTGGGCCGATCAAACTCAAACTTCATGCAGTGCTTCCTTACCAAAAGTGCTTGCTTGGGATTGCTTTTCAGGTCCGAGGGTCAAAGGTCAAGGTCACTGTTACTATAAATAGATAGCAAGTTCCTGAAAACTCAGAGTATTCTTTCCAGAATAACAGATTATAAAGTAACAAAATGATGCCATCCAAAAACATAATCCATGATTATTGCTTACTTTTAACATTATTTCTTGAACTGAATAGTGTATCTATTTCTTCGTAATCTCCCAGCTTCCTGCGCAGGCGACACATCCACTTCCGTGTTTTCCTCCAAGGGCAATTTATGTATAGAATGCATCTTAGGTCCATGTGGAATTTTATTTGAGAAACATATTTCACGAAGGACTCGTTTAGTGGTCGTCCATGATAACTACACACGATTGTGTTCACGAATGCTCAGATTGTGTGTAATGGTCATCACACGTCCTATACCAGTACTGTCGACATGTCGTGGTGATCTAACATAACTAATATGTGTCTGTAATGTAGACATTGGTGTTGGTTCTAGTCGGCTTAAAATTAAACTATCACATGATTACAAACCAATTGTCTTGTTCATTTTTGTGTCGCCTGCGAAAAGCTGGTTCCTGAAAACTCAGAGTATTCTTCCCAGAATAACAGATTATATAGTAACAAAATGATGCCATCCAAAAACATAATCCATGATTATTGCTTACTTTTAACATTATTTCTTGAAATGAAAAGTGTATCTATTTCTTCGTAATCTCCCAGCTTCCTGCGCAGGCGACACATCCACTTCCGTGGAATTCTTGTTAATATGTATTTTGTATCTTGTTCTCTGAATTTTTATTTTTGGTGTTCAGAACCTGTTCCACGGGGGTGTGACACAGATCCACGTCCCTGTGGTTCGTTCCATGTAACTTATTAGTTTTTAAAGTTAATTAAGATTTTATCGTGATACTATGAATAGACTGTTTAATAAAACTCGTTCATGAAAAAGATAACGTCGTTTTCCATAAGAAATGTGAACACTGATATTCCGTCTTTCTGTATTGCAGAGTTATCTGCTCTTGTGAGCAGGTATTGATTGATACGTCATTTGTTTGTGAGAGTAACGTCATCAATTTCTGAGAAAACGACGTAATTTTCTCACACAAACCAATGACGTGACAATCAATACCTGCTCACAAGAGAAGATAACTCTGAAATACGCAAAGACGGAATATTGATGAACATTTAAATCTATTTATGGGACCTTTCTCGAGGAAACTGTTCTCTCCGTATAGCGTTTGTGTCTTGGAGTACATGTTGTATAAGTTGTAAATTAACGATTGATATGTTATGATAAATAGTGGTATTTGCAGTGATTTTTGTAGAATTTTTAGGCGAGTCTAAACATTTGTAATCCCAATACTGACAAATATAATGGGTCGTCAAAAAGTTAGTGATTCCCAACAAAAATAGCATGTGTCAAGGCAGAGACGTATATATATATACGTTACATATGGGTCAATATGGTTATCATTTGGCGGGTCGTCGTTGTGTTTCATTGGGCGAGTCGTCTTAGTGCACTTTCGTTATAGAGCAGAGCCAACGAGCGTTCTGATATTTAGACTATCAGCGTTCCTTGTCCGCGATGCTCTAAACTTAATTGCTGCCTTCGGCTGTCTTTAGCTGATCGGGACTATTGGTTTGATATAATAGCTATATTTTCAATTATAGTATATTAGTTCTATCTTCTTGTAATATGATGTATATGTACATGTAACTGTTCTGTTTCACTGTGTCTTGATAAAGGAGCGGATTGCTCCGAAAATTTGACAACCTAAACTTGTCCACACTGTTGGAATTACTTCTTTGCCCCATATACATAAGTTACATATATACTGGTTTGATCGTGCGTTCCAAAATACCCTGACATGTTACATACTTAGTACAAATAAAGTATTGCCATACTCGTGCAAATTAAGGCTAATTAATGAAGTAGTCAGTGTAACTTATAGAACAGCCACACATTACGGTCTTAGATAATTGCGTGCATATTGGTCTTGATGTGATTTTATGTAAAGTACTTTTGCGACGCTTAAATACACGTGAATGATTTTTATTTTGTTCTACGTTTTCAAAATGTATTTCTACCGAATAGTTGTTCAATGGGTTTTTGAACTAGGGACGTCTTAAGAAGAGTGTACCTAAGAAATCTAAATCGGCTGACTTTATTTTAGATAAAAATCGAACCCTTTTCGATCGTATGGTTAGCAATAACTAGAACGGAGTGATGCCATAAATAGCCCTCTATCTCAGGTAGATATCACTTCGATTTTCCCCAGTCATCCAGCTTGAAACAGGCACTTTTTTTTTCGCGGAGTAATTTTACCGCGAATCAGCTAGATCTAACTTCTCGTCGATGGCTTATTGATTCTCGTGTTCAGTGGGGTGTAACGGTATCGTGGCGCTGTCACAACACGTTTTCTGTCGTCTGTCAGTGTGGCCGTACCTGTGTACTGTAGCTTGTGTAGTATGGGTGGAATACACAATGACAGGTAATCAGTAACCACCTATTGTAAAGGGAAGAGGTTAGGATTATACTGAGACAACTACAGTGACCAAATTCGGGAGAGATTTACATTTATACTGTACAGAAAGCCACGACTTGTTCGCCATTTTCTGTTTCAAAATTATAACGGTGATCGGAACCATTTTACAAAGGTGTTTTCAAGTGTCACGTTCGAATCACATGTGATCATGCTTTTACCAACCTAACGGGATAATTTAATCGGAATAATGGCAGATACTAAAAACAAGGGAGGCGGAGAGCAGACTCTAACGGTGGGTTTACATAGTGTTGTGTGGTGTCAATTTCTGTCATTAGACTTAGTATTTCACAACAGGTAAAATACTGATTTTGACAGGTAGGGGTTTTCTGTAAATTAAGCAGAACCAGTCTACCAGGTAAGTAAACTGTGCCATAAATAATATATTTTATGGAATATGTATATCAACAAGCTAGGCTATATCATTTATATGGACCAATATTTATTCATAAAACAAAAAAAAAGCTGTATTTATTTTAGATTTTTTTCCCGTTCTGAAATATCAAACGACAATTAGCTATTCAACATTAATGTTATAAATGTGACTTCCCCCTTCAGTAAGATGAAATTCATCTTAATATAATGTTATATCTGACTACAGAATCATTTTTGTTAGTGTTTTGCTATAAGTTCTGTTACCTAATTAGAACTTAGTTTATATAGACTTTTCATGACGTTACATGTTGTTTTTTTTATCATATTATTAACATCAGTGTCATTTAAAAAAGATTTTAAAATGTTCAAACAACATTACACAGCAGTCAAAATCTTGCCCTCAGGAAGGCCCGTCTCCACCGTTCAAAACCATAATCTCACTATCTGATTTCTATTAGTCAGAGCAGACAGGCATATGTATGTGCATACAGGTCTTTCATGTTATGTCATTTTCTAAATGGATTCTTAAAAAAGTTTTTTTTTAAATTCCCTAATAAATTGGTGCACAGCTAGATAATCATCTAGCACTTCAACAGGTAATATTAATATTACCGCTTCATAGAATTCTAATCATGATGAGTTAATTTGCCAAAACAATTTTTTATGACAAAATTTAACATTTACTATATGTCGATGATATGGGAATGACATGAAAGTATGACTTTTTATGAAAGGTTGAAAAGTGATACAGTATATATCTCAATAACAGACCCACAGATAATAATGATAGTATGCCCAGGAGGATTATTCTGTAACAGGTAGGATGTAAAGTTTTTATCAAAATTGAATGTCAAAGTTTTTCGAAGAAATGTAAATTAACACTGAATCAAATGGGAAAATGATGTAACGTGAAAGACTTCTAGCACGTCGCTGTATACGTGAAATCTTGCAGTAATACAGTCACTGTAGTTTTTGTTATAAGTGTGAGATTGAATTAATTACTACTTAATATCCATTTCATAGAGCATAGAGTTTACTGTTTGTTTCATGCTAGAAGGTCATAAAACCTAAAAGACATGTTTTTTTGGGCCCAGCAACAATAGGTGTTTATGAATGCAAATTTTTCTGCTTATACTCATGTTTTTTGTTGATTTTTAGCATTTTCCCTTTAGTGGAACATTTTACATCAAATTTCTGATTTGTATTTTCTTTTTAAGAATCCCTTACCACTGCCAAAAACTGTAACTGCTCATTTGGAACTATCCTTTTTCCGGCATGACTGTAGCTTTGATAAATCATTCTGAAAAGAAAAAAACATTGATACGTTGTGGGACTTTATAAAAAAAATGATAAATATGAAATAAACAATGCACAATCAACAACACTACAACTGTGCTATGTCCAGTAAGCTGCGGGAACCGTAGATTCTACGCCAGATTTTTTATTTTATTTTTTGAAATATTGGACAACGATTGAGTCTAGAAGCTGCGGTTCCTGCAGCTTAGTTTAATGTTAACGTTATGAGTGTAAAAGTTCAGCAGATCTAGACCCAGATTCAAAACCAAGACTTTGATTGTTATAGGCCTATATCCTATTGCTCTGACTGACTGATCGAGCTGCGTGGTTGACAAAATAATGCAAGAGTGTCCTGGCCCAACTGTGATAGAGTTTCATCCAGAACGAAATTAAGGGGAGGATACTGTAGTATACGAAAAAACTACACTGTATTGGGACTGCAGGGACCCTTATAAATTGATTCATAAAACACTTTACAGCACATCTTACAGGTCACTCTGGTCTATAACTGACACACACTGTAAGATGATTAGAAGTCTCCATGTACATAGTTATAGGTCTCTGCTGACAGTACTTTTATACAGTTGATAACACCTACATTGGTCAATATATATGATTTATAGGGCCTCATCTGACTAAGGCCAAGGCAAGGTCAGGCAGGTTTATTTAATTGTTTTATTGTATTGACAAGTGTAAAACTTGCTTCCTTTAAAACCAATGTCTCTCAAAGATCTCTATTGAACTTTTGCAATACATGTAAACATTAAACTGCAGATTGATGTTATATTGATGATGTCATAATGTTTCAGCCCACCAGTGGTTTTTCAATGTAAATGTCTCTGAATCTTTTATATATATATAAATAATCTAGATAATTTTTTGAATCTGAGATTTTAATCCTCCTACCACATCTTGGGTCTGACACCGGAATATGTGTCATGTGTCGGAATTTGGCCCCCATAAATTAATTTAATTCTTTATTTCTTTTTAAAACGAGAATTGTATACAGCCCTGAGCCTACTAGATGCTTTCCTCAACATATAACAAAACAAGACAATATGTACAATGACAAAATTTGACACAAATATGAAACAAATATGACACCCATTCCCACACACTTTCACTCGGACACCAACACAATAACAGAAAGGAAAGGGGAAGAGAAAAGAAAGATGATAGATAGAAATGGAGACATTTAGAATCTGTTGGACTTTGTAATAAATTTGAAAACAAGATAAAAAGTAATTGGCCCCCATACATTGGAATGTTATTGGTCAGTTATAATGCCGGTTGATCTCAGCATTTCAAACTATCAGTCTTGTATATGATTTAGTTATCCTTTTATCTAATCAAACTTTTTTACTCTTAAAAATTGTTTTCTTATAATTATTAATCTTTATAAATTGACAAGTTCACAACTTAAGGAAGTCCAAGAAACAAACACTTATTAATGATTGGCCATACAACTTTAATGGTTTCTGATTAAATTAGAAGATTAAGAATAATCAAATGAAATAGTTAAACCTGAAGCTATTGGAAGCCCTTAAATGCTGATTTTCCCCTGAGGTTTAATAAATTACCAATACTAATAACTTGGAAGCTGATGGGCTGGTATCATATAAGAATCCCTAATGAACTTATATACACCAGGTATTCTATTTACCTGCATGCTGATTATTGGAATATTTAGTCAGATGCATATAAAATAAAGAGAAACCCCAAGTTTTCAGATACCATTAAGCGCTCGTCTAGCCCGCAGGTATAATAAAATTCATTGCCAATGCTTGGGATCTTGTTGACTGGTTTATAGCCTATAGGCGAAAGGTTTGTTCCTGGCAACTTCATGATCAACAGCCTACTACAAAGTACCTTAGCATCCAAGGTATCAGAATATTTTTAACTTATAAATGCATTATAAAACGAAAAAAAAGTGCAATGACTTTCAGATACCTGCAGGTTTGCCCTAAGGTCAAGTAAATTTGAAAATGTATAGATCAAGGCTGAAACCCTGGCATTATCACAACAACTGGCATCCTACCTAGATCTCCAGAGTATAGAAATGGTTAGAAAACCCAAAGGAATGACTTGTCTGGAGATATATATGGAGCTCAGGTTTGACCCAATAAACCAAAGGTCATGCCAATCCTCCTACCTTCTGACCTGGATTAATTGAATAGTTGCATGATGTCGAGCGTTAATACAGGCCTTCCACGAAATTGTTGCATTTGTTTTGCCTGTCAAGAGTTGTGTTTCTTGAGAAGTACATGAAAGTGGATTTAGGGTGTTGAAAAGTTGGCTCTTGCATGATAGGATTTTACCCCTTTACCTTAAAATGAAAACTCTGAATTGTTTTGTGTACGAAGGAAACGAAATTCTAGATTCACATTGTGTTTCGAACAACAAGTAATTTGAATAGCAATTGTATACATTTAGTATCAATATTTAATATTGAAAAGGGACCCAGGCAATAATTTATGTATGTTGATGAGTTTTGTTGACATATTGTCGCTCCATTAGAAATGTAGGTTTGATGCGACTTGCAAGTTCTTCAGTCATGTGTATACACAGAACCATTAGGTAGAAGCATATATATTACAAATTACAAAAAAAAAATTGTTCGTGTTCCGTGCATGAACAGGTTATTGGTTATTGGCGAAAAAGTTTGGTTCATGACTGCATGGCCTCAAATTTTATGAATTTTGATTATTTTATTTACCCCAACCTGCCATGTCAAAGAAAACACACCTATGACCATCGTATTTACCTGCTGGATGTTACTTTTCAATGGAAATAGTCTGATCAAGATTTAAACCATAATGATCAAATACAAAAAAACGCTCAATTTTTATTTGTAACTTATGACAATAATTCTTGAATAAAAATGAAATATATTAATAAAAGATGTAAAAATGAACAATTCGTCAGTCAAGAATTGATATCTCCTGACATATATTTACAAAAATGTCTAGATTAATTAATATTGCAAACCTCCTCTTTATATCTACAGGTAAAATTATACTGAAAGATCTAGAAAATCATTGTACATGCATCTACTGTACCGTCAAATGTTTTTCAATAAGAAATGATTAAAAGTTTGGTGTCCTGGTTGTACACAACATCTTAGTTAGGTACATGTATACATATATATTCCTGTCCATATGTTGATATGTATGCAACATCAATCCATTTACTGGCCTCATTGTTCAGATCATGTCTGAAATATTGATTTAAATATATTAAGTGGATGACAGATTCCTTTGAAATGGCCTGATAAAGTGTGTATATATATATAAGTTTCGCATTATAATGTAAGAGAGACGGCACAGGGTGATAGGGTTAGCATTAACATATGTGTGAGCTGGTAAACCTTAAGCTGGCTGTAAGGGTGGCAGGTGATATAACTATGTCTTATAAATGTTACCTGTCCAGATTGTACAGGGGCAATAAGTACAGTAATATGTAGTGTATGATAAATTATGGCAGACAAATCTTCATGAATATCAGTGGCGGATCCAGAGGCAACCCCCACCCTGAGAATTTTCTTTAAAAATCATGTATTGTCACCATTTTCCTCTATTTCCCCCAGATAGGTCTCTGGATCCGCCACTGAATATTTAGCACATGGATTTTTTTTCTGAAAGTAGAAATCTCATTTATTCTTTTATAAAATGAAAAATCTGCTCGCACTTATTACCATGTTCCTTCAGGTGTTTTGTTGTTTATTAGATTGCGCTATTATGTTGCAATACTTTACTCCTGTATACTTGCTTCGGCTAGAGGATCAGCCCTTTTGGCATTTATGAGACGAATATATGACTTTGTCTCACATTTTGATCAAATGTGCCAATTTTAGATTGGAGACATACTATGATGTGTGTGATATTCAGTGTTTTTGTTACCTAAATTTTACAACAGCCTGTTTCTTTAAGAATTGGGAAAATATAGCATTATCTACATTGAAATTGGGAATATATTCTTCAGTTTTTGGTCATTTTGGGAAAATGTTGCGCTTTTACGCTAGGTATTTGGTGGTAAAACCGAGCAAAAATAATCACTGCTGATATAAAACCTTATTCCATACAATTGATTTGTTAAAGATTTTCAAATATCTATGGGAAATTGGTTTATAATAATGATAATAATAATAATTTGAGGTTCTTATATACCCCTTTATCACAATCTAGTTCGTAGGTCGTCTCAAAGCGGTTCACAAATTAGTATCCGTGGTTATAGGGCCTTTTTTACCAGCCAATATCTTTCTCAGCTCCCTGGGGAGCATACAGCCGGCGCTGCCCTTTCGGCGCTAACAGCTAGCATTCAACAATTCTAGCACTGCCCAACCACGTACTCATTTACAAGCGGAGTAAAGTATCTTGCTCAAAGACACAACACAGCCGTGCCGTATAAATAGACACTGACCATTAATTTTGAAATTAGCAAAAAAAAAATCTTGATA
This sequence comes from Mizuhopecten yessoensis, assembly GCF_002113885.1. Taxonomy (NCBI): domain Eukaryota; kingdom Metazoa; phylum Mollusca; class Bivalvia; order Pectinida; family Pectinidae; genus Mizuhopecten; species Mizuhopecten yessoensis. The sequence continues at coordinate 480,956 of NW_018480035.1, read as the reverse complement.
CAATAATTATCTGACCATTTGTAATATTGGGTGAGCAATGAATTCAGTTTTTAACCTTTTTCCAATCAGTTTCATTTTGGTGTATTAAGTTTTTTTAAGTGCCCTTATATTATTGTTGTCTGACTCAACATGACTAAGTATCAATTAATCACAAACAGTCATTTTGTCATGCTACATCTCTTACTAACTGCTATTGAAATCAATCTAGTACCTATAACATGGTGAGACATTGATTCAGTCGATGTTCAAATGAGTCCAAATACGTAATGCTTATAATTTTCCAAAAAAAATAAAATATATAGAAGCACTGTAAATATAGAAGTGCCATGCATGTGCATTGTACTTCAACTGTATGTATAACAAATTCTAGATACATTTCAACATTAATTTATACTACCAGGTGATTTCTGTTTCCCACTGATCATAACATCTTCAGATATACTTGGTCACTACAGTGTATATACTACCGTATGTACAGATTATATTTCTCCACATGCACATTCAATTAATTGCTTAATACAGATTATTAAATATAGTTGTCAAATACGAGTCCAAAGATGACTACAGTAATGACAAAAATTGAGATGATGAATTAAATTAAATTTCCTCACAGTCACATTTGTTGTTCAGAAGATAATACTTCCACTACATATACATATGTATCAGTATGACTGAACCGTACTGGGTTAATTACTAGGCCTGGTGAACAGGTACACCTCAGTTGTCAAGAGTTCAGAGGTCATAGGTTCAAGTCCTGGTCTCACTGTTGCAGTTTTCTTTTTCGATCACATTTGGTGCCCAAATAGACTTGCCAAAGGACAGTGGCACTTAATTGCCTATGATCATGACCATGAACAGGGCTGTTGGTTTGAGCATTTATCAATAGTTTGGAGGTCATCAGTTCAAATACCAAACTGGACCATGCTATTTTTCTTTCATTGTTACATCAGTGAGTATATATAGATGGCCTTGGAAAGCCTGTGCTGATTTATGCTATGTAATGGTGATCTGGTATGCTGAAACTGATATTCATTGTTGTTTATTTTGCAGGTTGCTCTCCGAATTCGCCCTTTAAATGAAGATGAGACTATGATGGGGGCTGGTACTATTGCCCATAAAGTTCAAAAGAAGGTAAGTAATATAGATTTTCTGTACTGTATATATTTTCTAGTCTCCACAGGACTTGAGTGCTTGTTAATCCATTCACCCCGAAAATTTCATAATGAACTATTCCAGCCCTTGAATTGGAAGAGTTCAAATGTGTGTTCAGGGGTGAATGAGTTGTTGTATGTATTCATGCTTGCATGCATTCAGATGATATTGAAATTTTTACTTGAAAGGATAAAACTGAAATAAGGTCTTCAGCCTGTAGAAAACGAACTGTGACTTTGATGTCTTTATTGAAGGACCAATATGTGACTTCATCCAAGATAATCTGGATTTATACAGTGTATACCAATAATTGTCTTCCTTATTCTATGGCAAGACTTTGCGTCCTTTTTAATGGAAAGGTCATAGGTTCACCTTTCATGTCCAAGCAAGAGTGACCATTGATGAATATCGAAGGTCCGTTCCTGTCCAGATACAATCTTGCTTTACAGGTGTTCTCCGACAGATTTTCTCATCATTTATCGATTCGTTTCTGACAGATGAACAATGTATCACCAATAATACACAGTCAAACCCATATTGTAGCAAATACATGTGTAGTGAAACACTCGTAAAATCATTGCTGACTGCCATGCGATGTCAATAATGTAAAAAAATAACGTAAAAAAACAATTTGAAATTTGAAACCCTGACATATAAATATGGAGGAATATATAGGGTGGATGTCACAAGTGTAGAGTTAGCTTATTATTATCGGATATATGTCGCGATTGTATGAAACCTGAACCCTTCGTATACATATTTATCTAACTAGCTATAGACTTTCTGGGTTAATAGTCTGTGTATCTCAATATACAATGACATTATATATATATAAATATGTAATTTTATTGGAAACAATGGTATGATGAAAGTTGTTTTGTTCAATATCTGTGCTGACCTTATTGCAAAAAAAGACATTAATGCTTGTTGGCATTGTTGTCCGCATTCAGTATTTATGAGCAGAGGCCATTCTGGCCTTAAGTACAGTTAGGTCCGTGAGGTTGAAGGTTAAAGGCCAAACAAAAATGTATTAACCAAGATGTAGATACACATGTACATTATACTTGGGGAAGATTCCGGAGAAGTGTAGTTAGGTAATTAGTTCCCTATACCATAACTATAATTTCTGTGAGAACAGTTCAACACGTTTTGGTGGACATTCAGAGATGAAAGTACCGGTACATGTATCATGATTAGACAATAGTGAATTATTTTTTTAGCTATACTTACTGTTCTTGGAATGAAGACAATGTTTATTTCATCCAGAAGAAACATATACAATGCTGTGGGTCTGTTCTTAACTTCACTTATAAGAACATTTAAAAACTTGTTGCTTTGGAGAAAAAATATCGGGTACCGGAATTTCTCATAAACCTGGAAATTCAGGGTTAAACCTGGCAACAGCATATCGTAATATATCTAACATATTAACAGGGAAAACCAAATTAGATGTGTATTTGTGTAACTAATTGTAAGTGGGATACAGAATTCTGTCATGGTGATCAAATTGATTCTTTTATTTGGCTAAATAAATTTGAATGGAAACAGATACTTTTAAAGATTTTAGTTTTGAAATGATCATTGACAGAGCTGTGTATTGTTTTAATTTGTCATGCTAGAAGGCCGTGATGATTACTTTGTCAGCATTTTTAATGGAATGCTCAGCTGACTGGGACAAACCAACATTGAATCAGACATGTTTACTCCAAATGACTATTTCATGAAAAGATTCAGTCGTGCTGAAAATGTGTTATTGTGAAACACAGAATTGCAAGTCTGTTGAGGATTGCAATGATGGTCACGTGACGAGATCAAGGTTTACCTAACGCCTACTATATATCCGGGTTAGATATATATCAATAATGTGTACACTTCAGTCCAATTAATGCATCAGTTATTAAGTGTACATATATGCCATGTTGTATATTAGCATGTGTTAAGTAAATATTACTCAGTATTCATTCAAACCGTGCTGTTAAAACTTATAACCCACATACTAGGGATGTTTTGTAAGTTAATCAATATTTTTATATTTGCTGAACTTTCAGTTGACATTCACAGGCGAGATAACTTTCAACTGTCAGGGCTAAAAGTGTGAACTTTTTGTCATTTACATGAAGCAGGGAAAGAAATTAATTTCAAAAACCTCTCGTCAATCATGCTAGTAGATTTCCTTTAACTTGTCCATTTGCAAATTCCATCAACCATATATAATTCTACAGGATAAGTAATATCAAATTTTGACTAGCTGTTTTTAGAACCACTAGACCATCTGCACATTTCACAAGTATCAGACTATCAGCCTACCCTTATTTTCTTGTCTTGATGTAGTACAGTATACTAACAGTTCATACAGAATTTATCTGACAATAAGCCCATGCCTGGTAATAAGCCCGCCCATATCTATGGCTGCCAACAAAAGTATTTCATTGTCCTGTAATAAGTCCACCCCGACTTTGAGTCAGAGAATATGTGGTTGGCCCCCTGGGCTTGTTACAGGATAAATTTGTCATAACCCTGGACATTAAGCCATAAGGTGTGTAGAACGTTGATGACCGCATTTAAACTTGTGTTCAATCACCAGTGAACGTTTTAAACAACTTCTGTTCATTTTTATATAGAACAAAAAATTTAAACAGGTCTTTATTGTAGTCTTGTGTTGTCTTCAAATATGTAATATTGCCTGTTCGAATAACACAACATAACTTTAATCGTCTCCATATATTTTGTATGACTGTTGTTTTCTAAGAGCCAGAAAATCTTTCTCAATTTACTTGATATTCAATTTATTTGTTTTAATATTAATAACATAAATAATTTTATTGAAACAAAAAATAAATGACTCAAAACGTGATGCTACTTCATATTTTATGGCAAGAACTATCCTATTCATATTAATGTAAGCCAATCATGATGTCGCTGCCTTTGAGACAGAAGCTTGAAATAATGCCAAGACACATTAGTCAGTATTATAAACATACGAGTCAAAGTTTTTGTGGTATGTTTTTTGGCCTGGAATTGACACAGAATTATAGCAGGTATATATGTGGCCTTGATATACCAGTGTTACACACACAACACCAACTATATGCAATATCCCGGTATAACTTGGTGCTAGACCCCAAAGTTCAATACAGGCATGCATATACCACATTGTCTGTACATATATAATCCTAGCTAATCCTCCAGTATATAAAAACCAGAGAGATACTGGCGGTGTCATTCACCTGGTAGGTCGACAGAGTCAGAGATTCCTTCGGCGGATATACTTTGGCACTGCATGTGCCAAATGTAATTAGCTCATATATACATGCACAAAAGTTTCATTGGAGATTTTTTACAAAAAATAATTGTTTGGTTTGAGAATGATTTATGAGAATGTTGTGATGTAATAATGTTGATTGTGTGAATTGTATGATTTACTATCTTTACTGAAATTAAACTTATTGAAAAATAACCAAAGCTTGAGCAAATATTGAGACATGTCGATGTTCAACGCAGCTGTGTTATCGAAATCCTATCAGTGGGTCAAACTTAATTCAAATCAATCTAAATCTGAAGTTATATAATCCATACAGGATATCTGACCCATTAAAGATTAAGTTTGTTAAGTGCTGGAGAACTATTTTGTAATTTGTTATCCAATTTCAGTAGGTTGTCTATATGTACGTATACATTAGCATTGAATTTTTTAATCCCACTGCTATCTAGTGTTTAAATTTTGAATAATTTAAAACTCATTTTGAAATCCCTGTAGGCATATGCAAGGTAATTTATCAACATTAGTCATTGTTTAAATGTTTCTGTGTTGCATGGCAGCTGCAGATTGAAGAGCACTTGGGGACACTTTTCAAGAGCAAGATTTGATTTGATCCCTTACTTTTTCATTCCTTTTTTCTAGATAAGAAAGTGGAAATATATGTCTTGTTGGGGGCATTTGTCATGCTTGTTTAAACACACTCCTTAAAACGAGCTCTCATAAATTAAGCAAAGTTGTTGCTTAAGCTTGAATCTTTGATATCACCATGACCATGAAACGTCTCGGTATACCTGTACATGAACGTCGCAGAACTTTTGTTAAAATTAAAAAGTTCTGCTTGCAATGACAGTGGTACGGTGATGTATACAATATTTCTAGAGGGCAGTGAATTAGGCTTACAAAGGCTACATAGTTTGGGGGTGATGTCTTCAAACGTTAACCCAGATAGACACAGAAACTTTGATTTGTTTAATTTGTGCATGAAAATGACTTTCATTTTGTTTTTACATATATGACCAATCTATTATAATTTAGGAAGAAATATGTTATAATTCAATGTGGCTTATTTCATACAAACTTGTATCAATCACACACATCAGTTGTAACGTGTATATGTACGTTAAGTGATCTTTGAAAACATTTTCTAATTGTCCTCTGACACATAGCAGCAACTGTTTGTTTAGATATAAAACCAAAGACAAACATACTATCACACAAATATTTCTTCAACCTTTAAATGGTCCAAAGTACAACAAATCTCGATCATGCAAAGAATAATTCTGAAATTTGTGGCGTGACTTTCTTTGGTATCTTTCAAATTTTTTCATTTTTTTTTTCATTTTTTTTCTCTCGATGAGTATGCATATTGTTTTCAAAGATCACTTAACATCATTTTTGTCCTTCCATTATTACTTAAGAAGAAAATTAGAACACAGCTTCTTTCTATATACCAAGTAATTCATATTAGATGGAATTCTTTCACTCTGCAGTAAATTTGCACTAGATTTATTTTTCTTTGTAAGTCTAGTAAAATGAGATAAGAATTGTGTTGTTTTTCCTTCATTTTACATTACTCGTGAAAGAAAACACAATTAAATGAGAAAACAAACTCTTAAAAACAAAATTAAGTGGAACATATAGAACAGCATGTGTCTCAGTCCTAGATCTATCTGTTACAGCTAAGATAAAAGGAAGGCAGTGTTCAAAGATGATTGGGTCCCAGGGGTGACTTTATAGTGCCATCTCACTGAAATATCATAACCCTGACAAGCTAGCATGACACTCCAACCTGTCACCTTACTTTATATATATAATCTGCTGACGGTGCCTTAGAGGACATGGTCAAAAGGTCGAGGGAGTCTTACTATGTGGTACACATCATATTTGTAACAGGTAGAAGAATTGAGGTCACTGCTACAATTGATAAGTCCCAATAATATTATGTTTATTAAACATGTCCTCCAGTAGTTCATACATATTTGATTGTTGTCCTTCAGATGACCTCTTCTTTCATAATAACATCAATATCTAACCTCTACTTTTATATAATTATCGACTTATAATTCAATGTGGCTTATTTCATACAAACTTGTATCAATCACACACATCAGTTGAAACGTGTATATGTACATTTGGATGATTGGGACTAACGTTCTAGTTTTGCTAGCTAATTATTGAATTTATTTTTGCAATGATGTTATAAGGGTTACATACAGGTGTCAACAATTATTATTGATACACTGCTTTGATTGTATGACAGGTGTGTGATTTAATCAAGGTATTTAATTTGATAAGTAAATCTAGATCAATAAACTAGTTCTAAGATTTGGATCAGTGGGATAATACGAGATTGATTTGTAGACCAAATACTGTTTACTGCATGTACTTCATATACAGAACACTGAATTAGAGGTATGGGCAATGTCAGGCAGGTAATTGTAAAATGTATTGTGACTCAAAAAGCTGAAGGCTGTTGTCCTACTTAACTTCTGGCCTTGTCTTACTTTAAAACAATAGCAATTAGCCTAATTACACCCAGATCAGGCAGTATCTAATGATATACGGCACTGTTAAAATCGGAATTGATTTTGCTACAATAACTATCTACTATCAGTACATATACAGGTCAAAATTAACTAATATATCTGTATATTCATCAGCACATATTTTTTTGTTATTTTACTTCAAGTCTTGGGGAACAAATATAAATAGATGTAAGAGATGGTATTCTTTGTAATATGGTACAAGTACACAAGTTGGTTAAAAGAAAAAAAAAAGGGTAAAGAGAATTTTATTATTAGCAATCAGTTAAAATGTCATGGTTACTGATTGGACATGATCAGTTGATGTCATTTAACAGGTGACTGTTTATTAATTAATTCACATAACATTTCATTATATCGCCTCAACCCTAGGATGCTAGAGGTGATATATCTGCTGGTAACCATTGTAATCTCAATATATACATCTTTCACATTTTCAAATATGAAAACATATGGCGCCTGCTTTAATGTTAACGATTAATTTCGTGTATCTGCCTTTCTTTTTTTCAAATTTACTTTGTTCGTCTTTTTTCTTTTTTTCTGACCGGTGAGGTTTGAGTGCTGTTGTAGCTTTCAGGCGTTCCCTTTAGAGATTGTTGTTGAGTAGGCTTTATACACCCTCAGTAAGTACTAGCAGACTATAGGACACAATAAGGTTAGTCACCCTGGGCTCGGCCAACCACCCAACTCTGGCTATTTTCAGCCTGCAAGGGTACATGATTTATGGCGATCGATATGTGGATGGCCAGTTGAATAAGTACTGTAGATTGTGTATTCTCTCTCATAGAGGGGTCAAAAGTCATGCTCTGTGTTTGCCTACCCGACATTAATCACCGACCAAATGAAAAAGTCAGATCTGCCCTGGTGATCGACGTCCATCAAATAGCCACAATATCAATCTGAATAGCTCTTTGTGTAAAAATTTCTCAACATTACAATTCAAAGTTGGTAAGAAGTTCTACATTTTATCTATATGTGGACCTTGAATCTTTTCTATAGAATAGAATCTGAGCACCTATAGTGTTGAGGCAACTGTCAAACATCAATTATCACATTTCAACAAGATCCTTCAGTGATTTCATATTATCTTGTGGTGACATTGATCATTTTACATGTATTTAACTTTTTAGCGTTGAATTTAAAGAACGAATAGATAGTTAACTTAAAGTTTGAATAGAGAACTATTATCAAAGGCTATTTTTGATGTTTTGGAATTATGGATTTTGAATATAAATTTATTTGCGATCAAGGCTAAAGGGGATGGTTCCTGATGTGGTGAGTTACTGGTATAATAAATGAGGTGTTTTTATATACACCTACACAATGAAAATAAGGTTGAAGGCTACGCACATCAAGATCAATAAATATTTATCATTTTGTACCTGAACAAATGAACTTTTATTGATTTTTAAACGTTTGATATCACAATAGCACTTAAAAACTGATCATTTCACATGAAGCATCAAACAAGCAAATCCATTACATTTGCTTTTGTAAAAAAACTAATCATGTTCTAAAACGTGTCCCTACAAAAACTGACAATTACGTTGTCTGCAAGGTTACTATTGTATTTATAAAACGCATATATCAAAAGTACATTTAATTCCAGATCATACACTACGCAGTTTAATTATAAACACATGGGGAATTCAAAACAAAGGCTGTGTTTGATTTAACTTGCTGTTTTGTTTTGATCAGATCTACATATTGTAGTTTTGATTTCTGAATTTTGATTCAGTACATTAAGTATTTTAAACAGAGCAGAACAGAATTCTTAATATTCTGATGGAGGAATTTAGTTAAGTCATCACAATTCCCACAGTGCGGTGATCAATGTCTCGAGGCTTGAGCCAATCTCACAAATGACTGAGAATGGTAGGGGAATTGTACCAAGTAAAATATACTGTGGCTTGTGTACATTAAAACCACAGAGAACCTTGAACAACAATAAACAGGTATTGATTTTCACATTGATTTTCACATTGATTTTCTATTGTACATGATTTCCTATGTATAGTATAAGTACACCAGAAAGTCGAGCTGAAAGCTATATATTGACACACTAAAACAGGCTTTGTCTCGGAATAAAACATTTCATATAAAGACGATGTATCATTTACACATTTGATAATGTGACTTGACTGGAGTTACATGAACTTTCAATTATAAGATTACCAAGGCAAAGCTGACCAGAGTATGTATCTTTAAACAGGACATAGAAATCATACCTCCTGGGCTGGCTTTCTAATTTAATTTGTCGGCTACTTTTTATGTACCAGAATAAGTAACGTGACTGTGTATGGTGTTACTGTATCCATCAATTTAATTTTCCTTGTCTTTATAATTGTCTATGTGTTTTAAAGATCACTTTAAAACAGTTTAATCATCACAGGTTAGGGTGACGTACCATATTGCTTTTCAGGATATTTTTTCTTGCTCCTAGATAAATTTAACCATTGGAGGTCAACTTTCAAATAATCCTTTTTGCTTCGCAGTCTGAGTCATACCTCATTTCACACTTATAGTGTAAAATCTTTTTTTTCAAATCAGAACACTTAGGCAATGAACTGGTCCAGGGAATTTGGTGTATTGGTATAAGCTCTTAAAAGTCTTCTTCATACATCAATGTGCACAATTACAATCCCCAGAAATAGATGTTCAGTTTCTATGAGGTGTATCAAAATATGACAGACGGAAGATATTAAAGAGTTATATACAGGAATAGAACACTTTGATTGACATTGAGATCGGAAAACCATGGCAAATATCTATTACATTTCTTTCATACATGGTTAAAATATGACGGATACAGTTCAAAAGGCCATGTGCATGTGCTTGGACTTTATTCCATGTGAGCAGGGTTAAGTCCTTTGGACATGTTGATTTTGTTGCTTTATTCATTTATTCTTTCATTGAGCTACTCTGATTCTATTTAAGTATTTAAATTTTCTTTCCGATATTTCTATTGAGTCATAAGTAGTTTTTGAGAGGGACATAATTAGGTTTTTAAAAACATTTCAGAGATGTGAAAATCGGGCTTTCAAAACCTGTTTTCATAAGAGTTCTTTTTTTCGGTCAAAATACTTGAACACATAATTCGGTCAGATAACTTAAAATATTAATTAGATGACTTTAAACACTTTTTCCCTAACAAACCTGCCCTATGATATGGTTAACATTGCAGAGAACAGGGGTTTCTTTAGTTTCTTCCGCTTAGGGGACAATAAAGAAACAAAAAATGGATCTGTTTCCCCTTTGCCACAGTTGGAACCCCTATTTCTTCCCAAGTTCCTTCCTACTCCTTATCTTTGGCAGTGTCTCCCATGGCACCTATATTCAATCAATTTTTAACTTGATCACCCCCTGTCACCCCTGATATTGCAAAATGAGCTAGTCCAACCTTTGAATTGGAAGAGTTCAAATGTGTCTTCAGGGGTGAATGAGTCAAGCTGTTGCAAGCACATTAAACCAGGGGTAAAAAAAAACGGTTTAGTACAACCATTCCAGAAAACACAAAATAGAATGAGAAGTAATTTTCACTAACAAACCCTGTGGAAAGGGATTACATGGGAATCTGGTGAAGCTCGTCTGTGTCCAAATCCCCCCATGTTCCATTGATTGAGTCTGATTTTTATTACCAAATGATTTTATGGTGTCTGCTGTAGCTCACTGTCGGCAATAAATTAGACAAGTTATCTCGGCCTCTGAAGCTTAAAAGCTGACGTGTGTTTATAAAACAAGACTTTGATATGCTAGATGAAACAAATTCAATACGAAAACCTCTACAGCTAGAACAAATTATTCATTAAAAATTCAGTCTTGGTTCTTCTGTACTTTTTTAAACTGTTTCAATATTGATGTTTATTATACCTTCAACAATTTTTTTTATATGTTGTTGTGTAATACATCAAAGGTTTTAAGTTTCAGATGTATGAATCAATAATGATTGTCTGGACCTGGTTATGTCAAAATTCTTGTTAGCTTAATGATAAGTTAGAACAAATATTCAAATAAAAAAAAAATGGAAAATATATGTGCAAACATATGAGTATTATTAAAGAAAATCATATTTAATCTTAAGACATGATGATATTGTATTTGACATGAATAATGATAAAATATCAGTGATTTGAATTTTACCTGAAGGCTTTGTGAATCTTATAATGCTTGGGTAATTAGGTATACAGGAAATAACACATCAGGTAGACTTATAGCTAAAATACCTACATAATCTTAGGTCAGACTGACCCAGGATCCTTATAATATATATGTTTTAACCGATTTTCTTAGCAGCTCTGCTCATGTGGTATATACAGACTACTATACTGTCTTATTCCTCCTCCTCCTCCTCCTCCTCCTCCTCCTCCTCC
>NW_018480035.1:454315-469473 GCF_002113885.1 Mizuhopecten yessoensis | reverse complement strand
CCTCCTCCTCCCCCTTCTCCTCCTCCTCCTCCTCCTCCTCCTCCTCCTCATTTTTATATGACTAGAGAGCAGGGAGCTACAGTTTTCATCTACTCCTATGATTTCTTATAACAAGGAAAACATTTTTGTAGCAAGATGGCGTTGTTTCAAAGAAATATTCTAATACCCAGTAGTTAATTATAAATGATTTCATGAAATTACCTGTAAAATGTATCATACTCATCAGTTGTACATTTATGTTGCCATTTAGCTACAGAGGGCCCTTCAAAATTTTGTTCATCATAGTTTTCATTCATGTGAAACTGAAGTTAATGATAAAATGATTCAGGTTATAAAGGCCCTTGAAAAGTCAAATTCCTATTCAAAATCTTGGGAAAAGTTTGGAGAAAAAAAATGTGTGTGAAAAATTTGCAAATAAAGGAGCAGAACAATGTGTAGTTTTGATTCTGCACTAATTATGTCTCTGCTGAATGTGAAAATAGGATGTGAATGATGCCATTGTGCCTTCTGCATCCCTTTGAGTCTATCAGTACAATGTTTTTTGTCCACTTGACAAGCAAAGAGCTGCAGTACATGTTTATCTATACAGAAGCAATTCTACAGTGCAAACACGTACACCAAATACGAGCGATCAAGTGCCTATAAACTGTCTGTGTTTGCTCAAGGAAATTGCTTTTTGGGGTTTGGAACGGGCCATCGAGCATAGAAATGAACACAATATGCAGTACGTATGTAAATCTGTACCTGGTACACAAACAAGTTGGCCTCATAGAACTGCATATTGCTCATATCTTCAATGAGATTCATCAGTGTAGAAATATGTGATATCAAAGTTTTACTTTCTACACAAACAATGTACATATAAAACATGTCGCAACGATTCAAGACCGACAGGAAAAGGGACCAGTCGGTCTTGAAACGTTACGACACGTTTAATACATATTAATATATTGCTCACCTTAGAGATTTTTTTATACGAATATGTGGAAAAATCTGGGGACAACAAATATTGTGTTTTGAGGCGGCTTGCCTCTGACATCATCAATATGAATTTGGTGATTTGTATACGAATTTGGTGATTTGTATAGTCTTCTTTCGTTTGATAAAATAGATTTTGTTGTACATGTACTGCAAATTTGATGGGCAAGTAAGTGTACTGAGGTTCTTGTCTTGATTTCATGCACGCCGTCATATATAACTAATAATAAATATTGTGAATCTTTAAGCTGTACACAAAATTTGGGATAATTTGTTAAGGAAAAAATGTAAATATTCTTTAATAATTGTTATTCTATCGTCTTGTTTCATTGAGGTCACATAATGAATAAGTCAATTGTACAGCTGGGTAGCCTGGAACAATCGGGGTCAAGTACTAGTGTAAGGACACAACAGCTTACTATACTACAGCTGGGTAGCCTGGAACAATTGGGGTAAAGTGCTTGTGCTTGTGTAAGGACACAACAGCTTACTATACTATTGCAAACATGTTTCAGACATAAAATCTTCAAGTCAGACTGCCAAATTCCTGAACGTGCTTATAATGATTGAATACTGCCTGTTTCAATATTTGTGAAAACTGGAAACTCCTTTGCAGTTTGGTACATGTACCATGTGTGCTATGGAGATTTTAACTTGAAGCTTGCGTAACATAGTTTAGCTTCCACCTGATCAACATGAGGGTTTACATATTCTTAATGACCTCAATGTAAGTACAAAAGTTTATCTCTTACAAAAAAATAAATATGTATATATAATGAATCATCAATATTACAGAAAATTCTGATTAACATTAGGGTTGGTCTAAATACCAAGCCGGGCTAATCACCTTTAACGTACAGTATAAGACCACTGTAAGTGATTACAGTACACTTGAGATACATCCTCCCACCTGGGCCACCGTCACCGACTTTATGGTAATTCACTTACAGCCATACCAATAATCCAGGGGTGTGAACTGAACTGGGTTTAACCTGTATGGGTCGCTTTAATATATAATACATATTACGGGTGACGTCAACTGACTGGATATTAGATTATAGAGGCGATGACTAAAAACGTGATATAGATATGACTGCCAAGCATTAATACCAACTTTAAGTCAATTCTAGATCTCATTGAATACTTTACGGTAAAGGGAACCAACAAGTCAATCTGTTTTGGCAAATGCATAGCAACATGTGATTTTTATGGAATGTTTCTTTTAAAAATGGCTTAAATAATTTAAGATATATATTTAAGCCATTTTCGATAGAATTATTCCATAAAAATCACATGTTGCTATGCATTTGCCAGAAGTGAAGTTGAAAGATAAATAAATATGTGAGAGTCGAACTCAAGACCTGTACATTTTGAAGCCTACACTTGACCAGTGTTGCATTTAAGCATCAAAGTGAGTGATTATAACGGATGCAGTGGTATCACTTACCTTAATGGCCCCGGTGCAACAACTTGGACATAACAAGGTTGAATGTGAAAACTGGTATATATATGTGAATCACGTATATAACATTTACATATAGGTAATGGCTACAGTTTCACCACAGGTTTTAGATATATCTACACCTTTGTGTGCATACGCTTCACTAGTCATTTGTCTGATGAAGGTGACAGTGTACATATCGTACTAGTCATCGAAACGTCACATAGAAAATGTTATTGGTTGTGTAAAAAGAACTTCCCATGAAGGTTTTAGACATATGGTGTTCTATAGATCATAGTACATTTTTGAGGTCTGACTTTTGAGGTAAAGGTCACAGTACATGTACATGTATACATGCACATAGTCAAATTGAAATAATTGAATGAAGCCTTTTGTCAAATTGAAATAATTGAATGAAGCCTTTTGTCAAATTGAAATAATTGAATGAAGCCTTTTGTCAAATTGAAATAATTGAATGAAGCCTTTTGTCAAATTGAAATAATTGAATGAAGCCTTTTGTCAAATTGAAATAATTGAATGAAGCCTTTTGTTTCAAAGTTTGGCTCTAATGTCATTGCCTCCCCACCCCTACTTGACTTCACTACAATGTATAGTGACATGAGCATATTTTTATGAACATATTGATTTTATCATTACCAAACTTACAGCCAAAGTTAATCATGCAAATTTCGGGTAACAGTTTACCAAAATAGATCAATTTGATTAAATTCCTTGTGAAGTTTACATATCTGCTTGGTTAATAGTGTGGAAACCTTTCAAATAAAGCTAATTAATGTTGAGAGAATTACTGAGTTTATTGACAAAAAAAAATGCTTGTTTGTTTTAGATGGTGGTCCTTATGGATCCAAGTGACTCGGAACATGATGACGTTCTACGGGCCAATCGATCACGGGAGAAGAAGTTTGTGTTTGACTATACATTTGACAGCAATGCGTCACAGGTAAGCATTTTCTCAGACCGATGTGTTTTTAGGTCACCTGAGCTTTAGCTCAAGTGACCTATTGCTATCCGTTTTCGTCCGTCGTCGTCCGTCGTCCGTCGTCCGTCGTCCGTCGTCCGTTAACATTTTACATTTCAAACTTAAAGTCAAGTTCTGCTGGGCCGATTGAACTGAAAGTTGATAGGAATGATCGCCTCATGGTCCTGACAAAGTGTTGTTATTTTTCGGGTCGATCAGAAATCCAATATGGCCGCCACGGCCGCCATTTTGAAAACCTATTTCAAACTTAAAGTCAAGTTCTGCTGGACCGATTGAACTTAAAGTTTGTAGGAATGATCGACTCATGGTCCTGACAAAGTGTTGTTATTTTTCAGGTCAATCATAAATCCAATATGGCCGCCACGGCCACCATTTTGAAAACATATTTCAAACTTAAAGTCAAGTTCTGCTAGGCCGATTGAACTGAAACTTTGTAGGAATGATTGACTCATGGTCCTGACAAAGTGTTGTTATTTTTCAGGTCGATCAGAAATCCAATATGGCCACCACAGCTGCCATTTTGGTAAACTATTTCAAACTTAAAGTAAAGATCTACTTGGCCGATTGAACTGAAACTTTGTAGGAATGATCGAATCATGGTCCTGACAAAGTGTTGTTATTTTTCGGGTCAATCAGAAATACAATTTGGCTGCCATGGCCGCTATTTTGCTACTAAGTTCTAATAGGCCGATCTCACTTAAAATTGGTCTAGGAATGATCAGCTCATGGTCCTGACAAAGTTAAGTTAACATTATACTATTTTTTACTCAAATTGGTACATATTTCAACAACAAAAATAAATACTATAGACTCAGGTGACCGTTAAGGCCCATGGGCCTCTTGTTCTTTATCATACTCTGTGTTTATCATTGTTGGAGACGTTGAACACTCTCAGGAATCAGGTTTTAAGGAAACGTTAAGGTCATGAGAACGGGGTGGGACAGGGGTGGGGTTATAACCATTAGAATTGGGTAAATTAATTTAAATTAAATCAAAATTGCAACTTAATCTTTAACATTATTTCATTTTATTGATACTTTTTGGTCAAAATAGAGGCCCTTTTAGATGTAGTCACAGAGTGTCACCCAACAGAGAAAAAAAAATGTAAAAAATGTAGGATTGGTTGCCATGGTAATAACAAGTATAGACACAACAGTCTATAGGTTGTTTTATAGTCTATTTTGAAGGCTACTCTACGTCAATTGCAGGCATTAATTGACCATTTTCAATCTAAGTATAGCCTCTCCTGTTTTATTTATCGGTATTTTATGCAGTCATTTAAAAATTCATGGTGTATGATTCTTCAGTGCTAAATCTGTCCTGGTGCCATGTTTCTGATTGGGCTTGGTACATATTCAGTAAAAGGTTGATCTCTTTCACCCCTGAAATTTCATTATGAACTATTCCAACCTTTGAATTGGAAGAGTTCAAATGTGTTTTTAGGGGTGAATGAGTTAATGGCCTTGCTTCCCACTTGCTGTTGCTAGCCAGGTATACGTACACACCAACCTGTTGACTGCCAGAGACACTTTGAGCTGGAATCCATGTATAACTAATGTGTGTGCATCTGTTGTGAACAGCTTGTTTTTCTTCATCCTGTGCATTATTGATGAGTACTCTCTATTCTGGTACTCACGTGAATGACTTGATTACAACACGCAGGGCACACAGGCTAAAGTTTGTCTAACACCCTACTGCTAGGTTCAAGCTAAACTTAACTATAACTACATTTAGACTCAACTTTTGCTGGAATCCGTGACATATTTTGGATTATAAAATGTGAAGAAGAAGAATACCTATTTACAAAATGCTATGGTGATATAATCCATTGATGGAAGGAAATTTGACTTTGATCTTCATTGTACTTCATTAGTTTTTACACGTTTTATCTCTTAAGACGCTTTTTTTTTGTTTCCTCTATCGTAGTAACTGTTCTGGGTCTCTAGTTGTGTGCATTTGCTGAGCTTGATATAAGGAGATATTTTCCTTGAACTGAATTAGTTAAGCACTTCATTGGTTTTAGTTTCCCAGTGAACCGAAAGAAATCCTCCCTGTGGAGAAATTTCAGTTAAAAAATATCTTGGTGTAAATGTTTTCGGAAACTAAAGGCAGGAGAAACTCATTAGACCTTACAAGAAAAAGTCATATAATTACAAATGATGAAATAACACAAGGACTTAGAAAACACATATGGATATTAGGAGATAGCTGTGAACAGTGGCTGAAGCCCTGCAAGTCCAAGCTTTCCATATCAAAATAATAATTAGCAGTTTTATTCTATTTTATATTGAAAATTTAGAAACGGGACAATGGGACTGTGATGTTAATTTCTCTCACTGATAACATGATTAACGCGTACGCCACTCTATAACTCTGGACAATACCCAGGTTCTAAGCATCATCTCCATTGTACTGCATTAAAACTGGAAAATAGACGTCTCATAATGACTTTCTCTTGATATTATGAGACTTAGCCGATAGCTACAAGCCGAAATCAATTCAACTTAATTTCCTATAGGATATTGGTGTTTGCCAGCATTGATTTAGGATGAAGTGATTAAGTCTATAGGAGTGTTATTATGTATGACAATCTGTACTGGCTGGTGGTATCAACCAACCGCTGCCAAATAACGGTACAGATGGCCCAATGGAACTTGTTGCTTATAGGTTGTAGTGCTTTGCAGTATCAAATTGTACCACAGATCTAATGAATCTCCTACTTGAATACATACTTGTTTAGTTTTAAACTTAGCTTGTGGTACAGTAATTATAACCATTGTAACATGACATGATATCCCACCAAAACTTACTTTTATACAAACTGTGTAAGGTATCATTGGATCCCGGAATCTTCATACCTTTTGTTAATAAGATTAGAATCATGCTGCAGAAACAGCACGCAATGGGTAAAGCATGCCACATCCTACCTCAGCTTCACAGAACTTGAGTAGCTGGTCGGTTTTCCATTTTTGTTAGGTCTTGTATCATCATATCTTATTGTTCAATTTATTACCTGAGGTAAATTAGAATAAAGGCGGTTTAAACTTTAAACATATTTATGAAAGCTTATCGCTTTTTCCAATAGCTGAATTTGTATAAAAGGCTAATGTCTTCTTTGCAGGTTATTTAGCGTGTGTTAAATTATTCCCATTCCATTGCAATGGGGAGTGAACTAACTTACATATCTGATAAATGTGTAAATGAAATGGCCAGGGAATGATTACATATTGAGCACATCAATATGGCATGGTGGAAAAAGAAAAAAATATGAATTGGGAAAACTTAAATTGAAATGGTTTTTCATAGGCTATTCATGGAATGCTGATCAATATGTCTTGTCTGTATGCATGTTGTCATTAGCTATAATGAAGTGGTGGAAATTAATAAAGAGAGAGAAATTGATTACTGGCAGTGATGTGTATCAACACTAGGCACAGCCTCATCCATCAGGCACACACATGTTACACGGTCATGACAACAGAGTAATATTACCAT
Organism: Mizuhopecten yessoensis; assembly: GCF_002113885.1. Taxonomy (NCBI): domain Eukaryota; kingdom Metazoa; phylum Mollusca; class Bivalvia; order Pectinida; family Pectinidae; genus Mizuhopecten; species Mizuhopecten yessoensis. The sequence continues at coordinate 462,559 of NW_018480035.1, read as the reverse complement.
GTCAGAATGATCAATGTTCCCAAAGGGAAACCTTTTTTTATACCATTGGTTCTTTTAACTTCCTGTTTCTGGATTATTCTTTAAAGCTTCTAATCTATGTGGGTAAATGAAATTTCTGAGTCTTTGGTCATTCTTTAAAGCTTCTAATTTACATGACTAGATGAAAATTCTGGGCCTGAATTGAAAGAGAAAAAGTTTCGAATCTTCCAATGTCCCAGATCATAATGTGAATTAAGGATTCAAGCATATGCATGAAATCAGTCTTGCACAAATTTATTATCCTTATACATGTTTTCAACGCTTTGTGTATTAAATTTCCACCTCCAGGGCAGGAAAATATCACAGATACAGTTATTCTTTTTTTCAAGTACATTTCCTTCAGGAAAAGGCAGAAACAGTTGTTCTTCTTTTCAAGGACATTTCCTTCAGGAGAAGGTATAAAGCTATATTGAGAGGAATTAAGTTACTTGTCTCAAAAAACAGGTGCTTATTACAATTTAATTAGATAAGTACTGTTTTAATAGGAGGTCGGCAACGGTTTACCTCACCTGGTACAGGTATAGAACTCGCAGGTTCAAAACAAGATCTCGGTGCAGCTTAAATATTGGTTAATTGTGGGTTTTTTCAAAGGCAAAAATGTTGTACATAATACATAAGGTAACATACTTTTTAGACAATATGTCAACATAACATAATACTCCAAACACTGATCAACCCTACAGTTTAACAGAGGTAAATCTGTTCAGAATTCTTTTCTGTGTCGCGTGTCATTTGTCTTTCGGTGACCTCCTGTCAGAGGTCAACCATGTTTTCAGTAGAGGCTAATGGCCGATCTCGTCATCTTACGAACCGGCATAGACTGATATAATGGATAGGTAATAATACTTCAAAGCACCTTTGTACCGTAACAATAGTGTTGGGTTTGGTCTTACAGAGCTTGTCCTTTGTTATAAATCACAGATTTTGTCTCAGACAATGACCTTTTGACAATTTGGTACAGACATGTACAGCCAAGGCCACCCAGGGCCCAGTGTGTTTTGAATTAAATTTGAATATATAACGGTCGCATTCTTAGGTAGGTACCGGTCACAATGTGGGATGTGCGAGATAAGGTAGACTTTGTGGTGATCTTTTTGTTGGTAGCTGTAGTCAATATGCAAGACATGCCGCAAAACGTTCTGCTTTGTCATGCAATTTAAAACAGCTAACATGGCAAAGTTTTACCATTTAAATAAATGAAAGAAATAAAAGTCTTCTAAACCAACTTGAGTCTTTGAATTCATTTGTACATTCAGTGAAGTTGTGATTGATGTGAAGATTACACGAGACTGTTTGATCAGAACTAGATAAGCCAGGCATGGTGTTTTGGATAAATGCCAATGTTGGATATATCGGGTGATTGAGTTCATTGGTATTGCTTGATATAATTAAACCTGTCATTCTGTTATTTTTAAAAACTTTCCTGATAATAACCGTTAATTCAGGTTCCTGGTAATTGTAGACCCTCCTATTTCTTGGAATAATCCATAATAGCCTTTTGAAAATCTGATGAGCTGATTTATGATATACCGTTTTCAATATTTGGTTCCAATCATGTCTTGCTCGAAATGTTTTGAAATTGATGATTGTTAAAAACAATTCATGTATTTGTTAGTAAATTTATTGATTTAATTCTAATAATTTGTCAGATTAAGAAGTTGTGTTCCATATATTGAAATAAAGGATGTTCAACACCTAAAAACACCGGAGGACAACTTCTGCTGTGTGGGCATTTCAGTTGCTATAGTCATTCTTCACAGAGAACACATATCACAATGGAATACATGTAGTTCAGAACTGCTAGGTCTGCGGGCTAAATCTACATCAGGTTTGATTCCATTGACTCCTGTCCCAGTTAATGCTAATGTTCTGACATCACCTCTGACGTAACACGCACACACTCTGACGTAACATGCACACACAGGTGACACCACCTCTGACGTAACACGCACACACAGGTGACAGCACCTCTGACGTAACATGCACACACAGGTGACATCACCTCTGACGTAACACGCACACACAGGTTAAATCACCTCTGACGTAACACGCACACACAGGTGACAGCACCTCTGACGTAACATGCACACACAGGTGACATCACCTCTGACGTAACACGCACACACAGGGGACATCACCTCTGACGTTACAAGCACACACAGTTGACATCACCTCTGATGTAACACGCACACACAGGTGACACCACCTCTGAAGTAACACGCACACACAGCTGACATCACCTCTGACGTAACACGCACACGCAGGGGACATCACCTCTGACGTAACACGCACACACTCTGACGTAACATGCACACACAGGTGACATCCCCTCTGACGTAACACGCACACACAGGTGACACGACCTCTGACGTAACACGCACACACAGGTGACATCACCTCTGACGTTACAAGCACACACAGGTGACATCACCTCTGATGTAACACGCACACACAGGTGACACCACCTCTGACGTAACACGCACACACAGGTGACATCACCTCTGACGTAACACGCACACACAGCTGACACCACCTCTGACGTAACACGAACACACAGGTGACAGCACCTTTTAAATTGGTAATAGATACATTCTGCCAAAAACGATTTAAACAGCATCATACAGCTGTAAGTTATATAAGTGAAAAATAATTCTGGATACATGTACAACTAAAATGTTACCACAATTTGGAAACTCAAATAAAAGCATTTTAGGGTGTTTCTTGATACGAGATTAAGTAATTTTAAGTTAACTCATTATTGATGTATTTATGTGGTTACCGAGTGTCAGATTAAGTATTTTTAAGTTAACTCATTATTAGCTCACCTGGTCCGAAGGACCAAGGTGAGCTTATGCCATACCGTAGCGTCCGACCGTCCGTCGTCCGTCCGTCAACAATTTCTTTAAACGACTTCTTCTTCTTAACCACTCATTGGAATTTAACCAAATTTGTCTGGAGGCATCCCTAGGTGGTGGGGATTCAAAATTGAACAAATGGTGGGGCTGACCCCCCAGGGGGCTGAGGGGCGGGGCCAAAAAGGGTTATTTGGCTATATTGCTTTAAGCGACTTCTTCTCTGGAACTAAGAGATGGATATCAACCGTATTTGACTGGAAGCATCCCTAGGTGGTGGGCATTCAAAATTGTACAAATGAATGGGCTGACCCCTCAGGAGGCTGAGGGGCGGGGCCAAAAAGGGGTTATTTGGCTATATTGCTACAAACAACTTATTCTGTAAAACTATGCACTGGATATCAATCATATTTAATCAAAAGCATTCATGGGAGGCAGGGATTTAAAACTGTACAAATGGTGGGGCTGACCCCCCAGGGGGCTGAAGGGCGGGGCCAAAAAGGGTTATTTGGCTATATTGCTTTAAGCGACTTCTTCTGTGGAACTAAGAGATGCATATCAACCATATTTGACTGGAAGCATCCCTAGGTGGTGGGGATTCAAAATTGTACAAATGGTGGGGCTGGCCCCCCAGGGGGATGAGGGCGGGGCCAAAAGGGGGCAATTTGGCTATATTGCTATAAACAACTTCTTCTGTAGAACTATGCCATGGATGTCGATCATATTTGGTCGAAAGCATTCATGGGAGGCAGGGATTCAAATTTGTACAAATGGTAGGACTGACCCCCTGGGCTAAGGGGTGGGGGCCAAAGTTTATTACTTGGAAATGGTTGAGATCCATATATACAATTGCTGAGTATAAAGAGAAGAATGCACATTTGCTTCCAGGATTGCCCTAGGGTCTGGCCCCACCCTTGGAGACATAGTCCCTGGGCCATAACTTTTAAAACAGTTGAGATCCCCTCCCCAAAAATATATATACAAATGATGGGCATAAACAGACGATCGAATGCAGTCATGATATTAGAATAGACCCTGGGGTCTGACCGAACCCCTAGGGACCTAGTTTCTTAGTCACAGCTTGGAAACAGTTGAGATCCCCTCCCCATAACCATACATATAATTACTGGGCATGAAAAATCTAATACAGATATACTACAAGGATTGGCCTTGGGGTCTGGCATATTCCCTTGATCTCATTTGGAGAATATTTTACCATGATTGCTTAGATATCCAGGTGAGTGATACCGGCCCCCTTGGCCTCTTGTTGATGTATTTATGTGGTTACCGAGTGTCAGATTTCAAGTGTACTGGTTTAATCACTACATAATCTTTCCCATAAACAAATATTCACAGAGTTCTTTCAAATGGCCATACAGCCTGTTCAGAGAGGAAAGATGACACACATTGATAATTATACCTTGGTATGCCAGTACAGATTCAATACTTGAGGCTTTGGTGGTGTCTTAAGTTCTTATTTGGAATTCTTTCAAAATAGATTTCTTTTATAAGTGATGGGTTTCAGCCATAAAAATTGAAATGTACATATATAGGAGGTCCTGTTCGAATAATAGAAGGGGTAATCATGTTACATGCAAATTATTTTAATGACTTTTTCACTTTGATTTTAATTATTCCTAAGTGTTAATTGAGGAATCTATTGTTAGTCTACTTCATGTAGATTTAATACATAAACCTTAATAAACATATACATCTATTCAAGTCAATGGTTAGGGTTCAAAAGACTGAAAACAAACTTCTTCCTAATTAAAGGTAGTTTTCAGATTTGAAATAATAGAAAACAAGCTTTTTCCTATTAAAAAGAGTATCATTTTTATATGAAATGATCATTTTAATTTTGCTACCTAATATTTTTGTTTCCCTTCAAACTTTTTCTGAAAGTTGGCCTTGAAGTTAGGGTCTTACCTGCTATGCCTTATAGAGTTAGGTAGGAGGGTTTCCTTTGTTTAAAAGTCATAGTGCCGAAAACTTGTTTCCTTCCTAAGACTGTTAACGGGATATATAATTTCAGAACTCAACATTTTCAGCGAAAAGCAAAATATGAAGTTGCCTGCTGTTTATTCAACAGCAGAGATTGTCATTTAAAAACAGAGTTATAGATGTGTATTGAGTTGGAAGACATTGCTACCTTCTTATTCATTTGACTCGCATTAATGATTTATCATAACAGTTCTTATTCCTTTGAATCACCTGACCTGAAAGATTTGTTCGATACTCTTGTGGGTAATTTCACTTGGATGTAAATATTGATTTCCACCTGTACTGTAAATATAACTTAGCCTATATAGGACTCTAGGTAAAACGAGGGTAAAAGTACCGCTGCTGTGTACTAGCCATCCACAGTACATACAAAACTTACAGGTTGCGGACATTTTCATTTCTAACTGTAAAAAATAGAATATGCAAGTCATGAATGCCGTAAAATTTACTTTCTTATGGTAGGTCATAACTTTAATATAGAATGACTTTTACTGATGTGACATGAAGTTTAAACTCCTTGAATGGATTCTTTCCAAAAAGAAAACTACAAAAGTTTTCTCTCACAAATGCAAGTGCTAGACAGCATGTTTGATGGTGCATCGTTAATCTGAGCCCCCTGTGATTGTTCTGCTGTATCTCTCTGAATGAGAAACCAAATTGGCTGCCTCAGTTTCAAAATTTGGAATCTTTCTTTTCAAGGGGGCCTCTATAAGTGGCCGAGTGGTTCAGGTATCTGACCGTCTATGATTACTAGCACTAGGCATCCGTTTTCATACATAACTTCATTCACCTATAACACCCTTGAACGTTGTCCATTGGAAAAAAATACAGGAACACAAGATAACATAACCTTAATTTTTGCAAGGATGTAAAATACTGAACAAATCAAAGGCTTCATTTGTCCAGAATGTTTAAGAACATATTGGTCATTGTAAAGCAAGCAAAAACGATATACATGACCACCGTGTTAGCTCTAGGTTTTATGGGAGAGGACACTTTATACATGTAATTGGATTCCTGTGTAGTGCTGAGTTTACAAGCACCTGTATCTCGGGTGTCCTTTAATTATAGATAAGTGATTTAACCACAAGTAGAAAGGGTTCAAGGATTTTGTAACAGTGTGATATTGATATTGTTTCATCTAGACCTGGTGCAATTGTAGAGTTTCAGTGATAATTGCCGGCAATTTGGTAATTATTTATAATTGAAAGCACATCGTGTATAGCAATTGTGTAAAGCAAAATGTGATGAGAGTGCAAAAAAGTCCATTTCGGATGTATTATTATTTTAAACACAATACCTGTAGTATCACATCTGTGATTATAAAGAAACGTTACACTTACAATGTATTGATATTGTTTTCTTTTCAAATGAGGTCTTTGAAGTTTTGTAACCTTAAGATTGAATCCTGACACTATATATATCAAGCTAATATTGTTTCTTATAGTTTCCATCTCATACTATGGACGGTAAATTGTCAGCATGACAAAGGACTTTCAGAACTATATACTTGAAGTGTTGGTGGAATTAGTTTCTTAAAGGGAGTCCCACGAAATTTTCACCTTCACTTTTGACTTATGAAATCAGCAGAATTTGCCTACACCTAACTTACTTCTGTACATATCCAACTCATTGAATAGAACAACTAAAAGTCATTTTCCGCTATTGTCAAACAGGGTTAATTGTGGTAAATACCTATTAAGAATTTTGTTATGAATGGTTTCCTCCCATCAAAAGTAGTAGGGTTATAGCAATCATATTGTAGCTTTAGTAAAAATAGAATCATGGATATTTAAACAATCTGCTGGTTACACAACTATAACATTTATATAAACTGTAACACATCTTCATTTGGTCATCATGTAATCGGTGCTCTTTTTTGAAAGGTATAATAGAAAAGTAAGATTTTGTTAAAGGAATCGTATTAAGCGATATTTGGTATCATTAAACTAAATTGACTTGTGATTTTGACTTTTGTAGGAAGAAGTGTTTAAGTCCACGGCCGGTTTCCTGATACCGAGTGTTGTGTCAGGATACAATGCCACAGTGTTTGCCTACGGTGCTACAGGTAAGGCGATCTGAAATACAGTCTTGTATTAAATTGACAAATACAGTTTTCACACAACATCTTTAGTTTAAGAGTCATATTACCATCTTCAAACAATGCTATAATCCAACTTGCATTACAGTGACAAATGTACATTAATGTATAATCCCTATGTAATTTATTGAAAAATGGAGCTTTTAAGTGTGTTTCAGTGTTTAAAAAAGAAATTTGGTATACTATGGTTCTGTTAAAAAGTATTTCTCATCTCATATCTAAAGTATGTATTACAATGCAACCTTGTCTATATCTACTGGTAATCACCAATAATCTGGAAAGCACCATTAATATCAGGAACCAAATAACTCCAAAACCAGAAACCCAATTAGTCTGACAAAATGATATATATTTTACTTTCTAGTAATCAAGATATGTTCAGTTTGGATTCAAAAATAATCAAACTATTATGGAAGGTACTTTTGTTTAAGATCCTGATAAAAATGTAGGTAATGTTGTATATTATAAATGTATTAACTGTTTCAGGTGCTGGGAAGACCTACACTATGTTGGGAAATAATGACAACCCAGGCATAATGGCCATGTCTCTGAACGTGCTGTTCCAAGAGATGGAGCGTACTAGGGAGGATATGGTCTACAAAGTCTCGATGTCCTACCTCGAGGTCAGATATTGTCCGTTCCTTACATCCTTCCAACTAAACAGGTCTCTTCCATCAAAACCCCGCCCCAAACCAACCAGTCATAATCACTTCTCCTATTAATATTTTCTTGTTTAATCAACTCGCAATTTGAATCATCTTGAAACTAATCAGGATAATTTTTTTATAACATCCTCCTCATAACATTCATTCCTGCTATCAGACATCTCCTAACTTCCTTCCATCCAACTCTCCTGATATCCTTATTAGGAATTACAGTATACATGTATCAAGAAATTTCCCTTGCAATTAATATTTTGTCTTTTTCGTCCGCTGTAATGAGGGAAAATTTGTCATTACAGTGAACATTGTAAACAACATAATATGCATAGTAATTAAATGTGAAGGGCTAACTCAACACTGGGCGAATATGGGTTATTTTGCTGGAGGGCGAAAGTTTGATTGGACAAAAGTTTCCCGGTACAAAGTAATCCTATTCTTACATCCTCTCAGCCCTATGTCAGAACTTTCTCAACCACAAGCTTTTTGAAAATCCTCCCTGAACTTTTGATTTTTTAGCTCACATGGCCCTTACTTTCTCAACCACAAGCTTTTTGAAAATCCTCCCTGAACTTTTGATTTTTTAGCTCAC
>NW_018480035.1:324548-453644 GCF_002113885.1 Mizuhopecten yessoensis | reverse complement strand
AGGGGCGGGGCCCAATAGGGGAAATAGAGGATTTTTTTTCTCCTGCTATACAAGTGAAGGGATTTTAACCAAATGCAGTCTGAAGCATGATTAGGGACAAAAGAATCAATTTTGTATAAACTGAGGTGTGTGGGCCTCCTTCTAAGGGCAGATGGGTGGGGCCCATTAGGGGAAATAGAGGAAAACATCAAATATCCTTCTCCTTTTGTACCGATGAAGGGATTTTGACCAAATTTGGTCTGGAGCATCATTGGCCAAAGGGTTCTCAGTTTTGTATGAACGGAGGGTATGGTCCCCCTGGGGGCAGAGGGACGGGGCCAAATAGGGGAAAATAGGTAAATCTTTAAAAATCTTCTCCTCAACCAATTGAAGGATTTTGACCAAATTTGTCCTAGAGCATCTTTGGACAAAGGAGACTCAAGTTTGTATAAACGGAGGGTGTGGGCCTTCTGGCGGCATAGGAGCGGGGCCCAATAGGGGAAATAGAGGATTTTTTTTCTCCTACTATACAAGTGAAGGGATTTAAACCAAATGCAGTCTGAAGCATGCTTAGGGAGAAAAGAATCAATTTTGTTTAAACTGAGGTGTGTGGATTCCCCTTCTTTGGGGCAGATTAGTGGGGCCCATTAGGGGAAATAGAGGAAAACATTAAAGATCCTTCTCCTTCTGTACCGTTGAAGGGATTTTAACCTAACCAAACTTGTTTTAGAGAATCTTTGGGCAAAGGGAATTGAATATTTATAAATGGAAGATGCAACTTTGTTACTTGTACTCCTTTGATAAACCTGAATGGTACTCAGCAGGTTTTAAATTGAAAAATAAAATACCAGGTGAGCTATTAAGGCCCCTGGGCCTCTTGTTTTAGTTTCAAAGGTAGATGGCCGATCTTTATCAATTCAAAATATATTATCCATCACTGGATTAAAAAAAACAAAAAACAACGAAGATGTCCCAACTAAGGAAAAAAAGTAAGTGTGTATTGATTGTGGCTTGACAAGTTTGTAAACATGTCTGGAGCAATTAACAAGTTACCGGTAGTACAATACCTCTGGAAACAAAGGTCTGATGCATGTTAATACATGTATAAGACTACATGTATTGTTAATAATCCTTTTCACTTGACAGTTAATTAGATTCCCTGCCTGAGTCCACCTCATTAATTATAGTTGACTGGTAGCATGTTGGCTTATTGGGATATCGATGGTGTATATATACCATGCCATAGACCCATGGGAAAACAATCTTAAGATCATAACACAAGGGAAAAAATAACGATTGAAATGCTGATAAGACTGTAAGCTAGATATGACCTGGTAATGTTTTTATAATTATGTTTTGGTCCTCCAGGTATCCGTGTAGCTGGTGTGTGGTGAAGCATTATACAGCAACAGCTCTGTTTTACATATAGTCATTTGGCCTCCATAGATTTACCATAAATCTTGGATGATTATTATAAACTGAAGGCCCCTAGACCATAACAGTGTCACTTTTATCCCTATCTACACCAGTGTTCTATCCCTGGGGTGCTAGTATACATTTATTTACCTCTACTTTGTTTATTGTATGTAAAAATAAACATGTTTAATATGTTATCCCTACATTTGCTCTGAGTCCAGCCATGTGTTAGTCTGAAAAGTAAAGCACCCCAGCAGACTAAACACTGCTGCAGTATATATAATCTATAAAATCCCTATACAAATGACCCAGCTAATCAGGTAAGAAGCAGACTGAGCTTGTTGTCAACATTAAGTAATGACAGACATTAATGAAAAAGTATAGTCTTACGATAGTTTTTCAGAACTTGTAGCTTAGAATGTTGCTTTTACAAATAGGTCAGCTATTTGTTAAGTAACAGTTTATAAAGCAATTAATGTATCGTATTTCTGAATAAAGCAAGTCTTCTTTTCCGTGACCAAGTACCCATTTCCCACACCTTTGCCTCGGGGAATTAGAAATATACTATATCCCTGCATACTTGCCAACTCTCCCTATTTAGGAGGGAGACTCCCGAATTCTTACCTTAAAATTAAGCATTTTCAACCACTGAATTTGCTGAACTATTTTTATTTTCCAAGATCGGATTATTTCATATCAAAGAACAACTCAAAAGATCCCTTTTAAAAGTGTTATTTTTTCCCTAGACATACACACCTTTTAATTAAGCTTTCATTCCTAGCACGCCAAATCTTACCCATGAAATGTTCAAAAAGTTGGCAGGTATGTCCCTGAAGTCCATATTTTAACTGCATAACTATTACTTGGCTATTATGGTGACATCACTCTTGTCAGCCCTTAGGTGAAATCAAGGGGAATAACTCATGAGAGAATTTCAAAAGTGCTATAACCTTCATAGCAAGATGTTTGGCATTTCATTATGGTAATGTTTAAATGAAAATACTGCGAAAATATTAATAAAACTTTTCTCGGTGTGATAGTCAAAGTGTAAAGGATCATCCTTATAGAGATAAGATTTAGTAGGAAATACAGACCGGTTTAATTAATAATCATCAATTTTCATTTGAATAGTAATTAAATTAAGTATGTTAATATTTCAGGCTCTGTTTTCATGAAAATTCCTTTAAAGATTTAGAAAGGTTTTTTGTTAAGTAAAACAATTGTTTCCCTATGGGGAAGTTAATGTTAAGGTAAAAAAATATCTTTAAGATTTTGTGTGGTAACATGACCTGAATTTTGATTTTGATAGAATGTGAAAATAACAATATCATATACCTGTACGTGGGTCTACTACCCTGCCTGGTTTTATATACCTACTCTTCAGATATAGCATTGTAGTTGTTACTAATTCATAATGGCCACTTGTGTTACCCATAAATCCTCCATCAATCACTACTACACAAGATCCTGTTGTTTATTGATGTGAGAATTCCCTGTCTCCTGACAGACTATACCCTGTATCATTGTCATGTATACCCCAGTACCAGGAATAACCTTAGATCGGGAGAGTGTTCACAGACCTGTATTTCTCATGTACAGATGCTGGAAAACAAGACAAGCTATTTCAGTCTCCTGGGAATTTGGTAACAATATGTCTGTAGATCAAAGACACGTAAATGATCCACTAGTGATTGCCTTATACACAGATGAAAGAAGTTGTTTTTACCATCTAGCTTTCATCACAACAAGATGATTAGCTTGGTACAGGTATCAGAAATTCAGAGTTGTTTGATTTATCACTGAAAAGATCTGACCATGTAATCATTACCATATTTTGATATCCAAACTATTTTTTTAGGTCAAGAATATCAGAACATGATAGTGAAAGCTTGATGCTTTTTTTTCCTTCAAATCCGAAGTTGTTTTACAATTTGTAATATTGGCCTATGAATATGTTATGGCCAGGCACTATATGAAACACTTACAGAAGTACACAGGAGTTATTTCCCTTATAACAAGTTGATGTAGGATTGCTTTAGCAACACGACCTAAGATTTCTGTTGCAAGTGTTCTTGATGTTTGGCTTTTAACCACTCTCAAGTATGTAAAATTGATGTTTCTATTATTTTAGGTACCTATATCTTTAAACATCCCCCCAACCCCTTCACACACACACAAAAAAAATTACTGTCATTTTTTTACAATATTTGAAGAAACAACAGTACTGTATACAATGTACATGTAGGTCTTGGAAGAAAAATTATAAATCACAAAATCAAGTAAATGAGGTTCTACCTTCATAAATAGACAACCATGCCTTTAAGTTAGCTTGTTAAAAAAAATCCGACTTGTATTTGATAAAGAATATTGATTGTCACCAGCATATTTTGAAGGATTAGGGTGTGATACTTCAGCTTCATTTGGTGAGGGTTGTCTCACTAAAACTATAGTCAGATAAGAAAAGACCAGAAATAAAGTATATTACATTCATTGATTTCTTTATTAAACAATATCTGTTTTTCTTCAGATCTACAATGAGATGATCCGAGATCTACTGAGTCCATCAGCAGGAATTCTTGACCTGAGGGAAGATGCTAAAGGAGGGGTTCAGGTAGCCGGACTGTCAGAGGTGACCACTCACACAACTAGTGAGGTCAGTTCAAAGCCATGGTCATTGTTACGTAACAGAGCGAGCCAAACAGTTAATTCTGAATTGTTTCTGAAGATATTTCTGTGTTATGTTTATTATCAGGCATGTAAAAATGTATTGTTCAAGTTTGAATTTTCCTTCCTCCATTGATCTGTTCATGTCTAAAATGTATGTTTCTGCTGTCAAGCTATTACTTCATTTATGATTTCTAAAGATGAAACAGACATTATCAGTATTACATTGTATTTATTACTGAAAATATGGTATACTCTGTATTTATTACTGAAAATATGATATACTCTGTATTTATTACTGAAAATATGATATACTCTGATTAACTATGAGTCACTCTATCTGTATGACCTCAGGTGATGGAGATGCTACTGATGGGTAACAAGGAGAGGACACAGGAGCCGACTGCGGCCAATAAGACATCCTCACGATCCCATGCCGTCCTTCAGGTCCTGGTCAAACAGCAGAACCGTGTACGCAACACCAATCAGGAGGTCCGCATGGGCAAGCTCTTCATGGTAGACCTGGCTGGCTCAGAACGTGCTGCCGCTACCCACAACAGAGGCAAACGTATGGTAGAGGGCGCTCACATCAACCGCTCCCTACTCGCACTCGGCAACTGTATCAATGCCCTCAGTAAGTCACTTTAAAAAACCAGACAAGAGTTGAGTCTGTTGTATTGAGCCTCCTAAGCCAGATGGTAAAACATTAATGAAGAAAGATTTATCTGTGAAAGTTGTTGTGGATCTTACCTTAGAAGGAAACTTACTGTATCAGACCACTCAGTTTAAAGCTGTATGTTAACTTATTGTGACACAAATCTCCTTCCCAAAAGAGTTCCGTGCTTATGAATGGTAATTTAGTCTTGATTGATGATCAATTAATCACTCATTGGAAAGGCAAGAAAGACTACATGTATGGATGATTTTTAGGAGACTCCTTATTACCTCTAATTAGGAAAAGGAGAGATATCTGAATATAAGTTGCCAAGTTACTTTCTACTTGGATTGCTGTGTTTTGAGATTTTGTAGGTATACACCAATGGCTTAAAGTCTTTCACAATTATACAAGATCACAAGTCATGATTACCCAATATCCAGAAACCTGAAATGATCTGATGTCATGAAGCTTTTTTTAGAGTTTGATATAAATTAGAAACCATCACTTAACCCTTTCAACACTGTAGACCATAATGGACTCATCCAGATCAATACATGGTAGAGTCTACTAAAGTTACATAGGGGTGAAAGGGTTAATTGTCCAACAAAAGTTACAGTGTGCAACAGGGTACATTGTACAAAGTCTTCAAAATAGTTTGAGAAGATAAAAATGAGAGTAATTATGTAATGCGCTAATTAATCATAGTCTGAAGTTCACCCAAACCAATCTTGTATGTTGTTCTTTGTATATTGTTTCTTAAATTGTGTGTTGTTCTTCTAGCTTATAGGCATCTATACCTGAGATTGGATTAATGAATAACTCTTAATCTTGTTCAGGTGACAAGAATGGACCAAAATATGTGAACTACAGAGACAGCAAGCTTACAAGACTGCTGAAGGACGCACTAGGGGGCAACTGTAAGACGGTGATGATCGCCCACATCAGCCCGGCCTCTATACACTTTGAGGAATCTCGCAATACCCTCATATACGCAGACCGAGCCAAGCATATACGGACAAAGGTAGGTAACTCCTGACAACCCTATTTACACAGACAGAGCCAATCACATCAGGACACAAGTTTAAACAATTGTATGGTGACAGTCATATAAGCCAAAACAAATTTTGTCCATCAGATCAAAAAGCGAGACTTTATGGCAACAGAAGTTTTCATTTCTACCATCTATTATCTGTGTTCTCCCAAGTTAAACGTGTCTAGATTGTACTGGCATTAGTGACAGTGATACCTTTAAAACCTTTCTGATACCTGTTAATCAACTAGGTACTTTTACATTACCATGTTTCATTTTAAAGGTACGAAGGAATGTTGCAGATGTATCTTATCACATAGCCCAGTACACTAACATCATCCAGGAGCTGCGGGAGGAGATCAACCGGCTCCGTGTGAGGTTACACGACTCGGTCGAGAGTGGACCTGTCAATGGTGCTAAAATAAAAACAGTTCAAGGTGAGCATAAGTCATTTTCAGTAATTCTGCTTAAGATATTGCCACAATTGTGTATGAAATAGGGTCACATCTGTAAAGCAAATACCTGTCCCCCCATGTTCATATTTCATTGTACTTGAACCTGTACCCTGTGTATAACTGCTTAGTCAAATAAAGAGAGTTCAGTTAAAAGGTAGTTTATTGAGATTAATGAATTCTTCACAAGTTAAGTGTTATAGAATAATGATTGTGCACAATGCAAGAAATTGGATTTTAATCAAATTTCTAGAAGTTATTGCTTTATAGATCAATCAAAAATAGTTTTAGCAGAATGAATAACAGTTTAGTGCCCAGGTTGACAATTTTGATGATGTAATGGATTATTCTATAACATGTATGGAGGTTGTTCACAAGTACAATGTATTGATATTTTGTCTGGATTGTCTGTGATCAGATTTGTGACAAATCTCCAAGTAAGATTTTGATACTCTGCGTGGGCCTGGCATACTTCTACTTAGTGAAGTTACCCAGTGAAATGTCCCATGAGTATCCACCACCCTCGGTGATCAATTCCTTAGTGACCTTTAAACCTTTGATTTTGACAGCTGAGGTCCTGTCCACACAACACGGAGAAGCTCGCGAACAGCTCAACAAAGTCAAGGAACAGCTACTCATCTCCTTCAAGGATCAGATGGAGCTCAGGTATACTTCATCTATAACAGCCGAGCCTCACTTTAATTTAGCTTCCACTAGTTTGGGTATCCCTCTGTCAAGCCGTGTTTTGGGAACAAATATTTTTTATTAGAATGTGTCCCAATATTCCAGGCATTTGATAAATCGCCACTAATGAGCTGGAAGTAGGTATTACTTAACCTTTCAACACATTACTTCTCTCCAGACACATAGGGTTGCAGATTTCCCCCGAGATTTTGACTGATTTAAGTTAATGGTGATGATGGTATACTTACAGGTATGGTGTAGTTTTAAGCATCAAAATTAGACAAAAGTACTGCACACTTAGATTCTTTGTTGAAGATAATGATGCATTATAACTTACTTAACCAAGTACACAGTGTTGTTTCAACATTTTGATGATCTTCTCTCCAGGAAAAGTTTGATGGAGCTGAATAATGCCTCCATGGAAATAAGCCTAGAAACAAATCGTAACCAGCTAATCATCAGCGAGTAAGTATACTTCATAATTTAGGAAGTCAGGTTCTCTTAAAGACAAGTTCATTAATGCAAAGAATTCAGACTTGGATATTTCTAATGGACATGGATATTGATTGAAATGGATTTTTTGAAGGCAAAGCTTGTCAATATTTTATATGATATTATGAAAAAAAAGAAATATTTTCAAAACGTGTTCACGTAACTGGTCATCGATTCTGTTGGTGTAAGTTGTAGATTATTTCTGTGTGTTGTTTAACACGTATTGTATTCTTTCAGGTGGGATGTTGAAAAAGCCAAGTTGCCAAGACGAGAAGGTGGCGAGGACATGTACAGAGGTAAGTAGTGCCTCCACACAGGTTCTATGTATGCTAAAATATTGTTTAAGTCAGTGAGGTAACAACACCTTTAAATGGTTTAAAATCATCCATTGTAGGGCAATACTCATACACATCCATGTCTTATATGCCAATAGATCAAGGGTGAGCCTGTGAAAAGTATTGATGAGTTTTCGGGTGGTCGGGTGGGGCAGTGGGTAGTGCACTTGACTTTTACCAAGGTGGCTGGGGTTTGATTCCCTGATCACACGTGAAAAGGTATGGGGTCACCTGCCCAACCACATGGGTTTTCTCCGGGTACTCAGGTTTCCACCTACATTAAGACACCCCCTCACATTATTATCTGGGCCAACAGTAGTAATTAATATAAGTTATTTCAGTAGTTTCATAACTGTTGTAAAACAAATTAAGTTTTTATTTTATTGATGAGTTTTCTTTGTTAAGTGAAGGTTACATACTTGCTTTTGCATTGCTCATCATTTCCACATACATCCATGTTGACCGGACAGATAGGTCCACTGGCTGCAGCATCTATGGGCAATATACTAAATTTGATGTTCGTTGTATCTACAGAGGATACAAAGACCATGGAACTTTCGGGGCTGGGCTCTGATGATGTCTCGGAACCTGATGAAGTGCGCATGGCTCGGGAGGAACTAAGAGTCCTTCACGAGGAGAAACATCGCACAGAGAAGATTCGGGGAACTGTACAGAAAGAGCTGGACACAGCCAAGACTAAGACCACCAGACTACAGGAGGTGAGGCTATACCTAATTCTGGAGAAAGCTTATATATATATAAATTTTACTGTTCTCAACAAAAGTTACAAATTTTCAACTTAAACTATCTAAACAGTTGATCCTTGTTAATCTAGCCACAATTTATCAAGTTTTCACACTCTCCAGCCAGTGTTTAAGGGGAAAAATTAATCTTGTTTTTATGCTAAACTGTCCCAGTAATCCAGATATCTCAAAATCTAGACACTTTTTTCTAGGAATGAAGGTGGCTGGATGATCAAGGCTCCAACATATTACCCTGGTACTCTTTGTCAAATGTATAATAGATTGCTAATGTAATATGTTTTGAAGGCATGTTCAGGATTTTGTAATATTTTATGGGACTGTCCCATTTGTTTTGACATATTGCATATAGTTGTAATATGGTGTGTAA
The DNA here is from genome assembly GCF_002113885.1 of Mizuhopecten yessoensis. NCBI lineage: Eukaryota > Metazoa > Mollusca > Bivalvia > Pectinida > Pectinidae > Mizuhopecten > Mizuhopecten yessoensis. The sequence goes on along the minus strand of NW_018480035.1, from coordinate 444,803 downwards.
GCCACTGTGCTAAAGTAGCATTATGCTTGTTGGACAGAACATCCCCCAGCGGATCAATGGCGAGGACCAGCGAGAGATTCTCAGTCTATTGTACAAGGTACACATCCTGGAGATAGAGAACACCGAGGTCCAGTCTGCCTGTCTGCTCCGGGAGTTCCAGATCAAGAAAAAGGACATGGTGTTGTCAAGGTTCCGACAACACCAGAACCTTACCGACCAGATTATTAAACGACAGAGGGTTCTCCTGGCAGGTAATTATCAATAAAATATCGGGACAATAAGCTGTCAAATTAGCATACTCCTGGAAACTGTTTTCGCATTCATTTACTTGTAAAAACTTTAAACAGTTAAAATTCAAACTCGGATATCTCTTAATCATTTTGTTATATTTTATCACATGTGTTTGAATTAATTACCCCCATGCCTTCCCTTATAAAAAAACCTAACCTAAAATGAAACTGAATATTATTGTAGTGCATACAATGAGTGGATGCTCCTTTATTCTCTGTTTCAAAATAACTAACTTTGTTGAATCAAGTGAAAATAAAATATTGTAGTTGTTACCTGCATCATTGCTGTCTCAGTAGATGGAGAGGTATTCAAACCAAAAGTATAATTAAGTAATTGTAAATAGATGTAGATGAGTTATAGCCCAAAGTTAGAAAAAAACACATGTCCTGTGCTTTTTCTTGTACACAGAAAAAAACATTGCAACACCAAAAGACCTAGAGGAACTGTATGATCTGTACAAACTGGAGCTGGACGATAGGCTCCTACTCACAGACGAGGACTCCGGCCTCAGCCCCGAGTACCTCAAGGTAGGCGGCTATATATATACACTGTAATAGAATCATGAAATCATTTAAATTATCACATTACTAATAAATACAAAGGACTTTGAAAAAATTCTGTCTCAGCTGTGATATGGATCCATCAATTTACTGAGATGAAAATAGGTATTTAATTTACAGTTCAATTTCCTAAACTGAATTCAAAGTTCAGTTATTGTGTAATACAGGTTACGGTTATTCAGTAATGTGGCTTTATTGGAATCAAAACCTAGATTATCAATATGATGTACAGGACTCACTTCCTGCACAACCACCACAGATAAAAGTGCAAAGTGCCTACAGTTGCCAATAAATAGTACGTAGATAATGTTTAGTAAAGCCTACCTTAAGAGTTGTAATCAAAACTGTTACCTTACTTAAGATCCTAAGCTAAAGGGAAATTCTCCCTAGCATAGCCAGTGACAAGTACCTATATGTTCAGACATATACATTTCCAAATAAATGCAAATTTATATATCAATTGAAATATAGGAATATAGGGATATGTATTTTGTTCAAATAAGTGAGCTTACCTTGGTATAACCTGGTATGTTTCAGATTGGAGGAGTAGGACGCAGCAACCGGTCATTCATTGCAGATGAGGGTGACCAACTGAGTACCCTGGAGGAGGAAGACGCCAGGCTCACTCCCAGGTTTGGGTAGGTACAATGTGGGATGTGTCAGTAATAGTACTGCTGTGAGTTGTCTCCCTTTACCTTAAGATGACCAACTCGATAGGGCAATCTTTCTGATCTCAAAAATAAAACAATTGCTTGATGTACTACGGTATGTGTTGTCTGTGATTTTTTGGCTTTTCGGTATATATATCCTCCCTAAACCAGTGTCTGTCTGTCTGATATATATCCTCCCTAAACCAGTGGCTGTCTAATATATAACCTCCCTAAACCAGTGGCTGTCTAATATATAACCTCCCTTAACCAGTGGCTGTCTAATATATAACCTCCCTAAACCAGTGGCTGTCTAATATATAACCTCCCTAAACCAGTGGCTGTCTAATATAAATCCCTGTCTTAAGTATTACTTGGATATTTTGTTCTGGAATTCACGCTTTTAAAACATAGTATGACAATCCTGTCTAATCCAGACCCTTTCTTCTTTGGAAATTGACAATATTTTTCTGATGTATATTCTTGTCTTTCTCTTTTATCGTGGTTGGCTATTTTAGGAAAAAGGTTTTTCAGTACATAAAATATGCAAAACATCGTGTTGATTTTTATTGTAAATTATTGATAACTTTTTTTCATTTTCTTAATTTTCTCATCTTGCATCTGTAATAAATTTCAAAGTACATGTATATTCTTTTATAAACACATATATGTATAATAAAAAATGTTGATATTGAACATCACTGACTCCATAAACCAGAACCTGTATGGTCTAAATCATATCTGTTTTATACAGGTTGCACTGCATCATAATTTCTCAAATGCAAATTTTTGTGGTGTAAGTAATAAAACTTGGAAACTGTTTTAATTTTCCAGAGAAGGAGATAAGTTGTTTTCTAGAAGTGCTAGAGCCCAGCGCTTGAGGGATGACAATTTGTCTGTGAATTGGTTAGAGAATGGTACTCCTCGCACTCCACGGTCTCCACACTCGTCCCGACATAACAGTCCACAGCCTATGGCCGTCGGTCTGTACAGGGATGATCGCACCACCATCACTAGCAACACACGCAATATCGCTGCCCTGGCTGCAAAGAAACGATCCAAAGCCCAAACTAACCTTCTTAATCTTGAACGACAATATGGTGAGCCGAGGTCACTATACCGACCTTCAAATGACGAAGCATACCTGTCTCCTCGCACACTGGCGAGACATAACCAAAGTTACGATGATGTTGTGCTCCCATCTATTCACAAACCTCCAAGTGAGGATAACTTGTCCAATGCAACAAAGCAGAGTGCTAACACTGACAATAGTAACCTGCCACCAATCAGGGCTGGGCGAAAAGGGACGAAGGAACCGGACCTAAAGCGCAACCGACGGACACGAGGATACGACAACAGCTATAGTTCACAGGTAAAGTACAGTGTAGCTGTTTAATTTCACAAAATTTTGCTGTTGAAACATAAGAATATTTATTCTTAAGTATTAAATTTCACAAACTTGGATATTTCTGAACATTTTCTTCAGGTTGGTAAGTATGGACTATGAGAAGGGTTTTTTACACAACCAATACAATTTTCTATGTGTTTTTATTTTATTGGTTGTGTAAAAAGAACTTCTCATAATCCACAAACTCGGCTAATATATCATACAATTTTATGATTATGGTATTGATTTTTATCTGGTACTTCCTTCCGGGCTATATTGTTTTTCATCACAGAGATAGTTTTCTGCCTCGTAAATACATGTATTAGCAACTTAACAACAACAGTAGAATATTTCTAGAAAAAGATAAAATGTATATTGTTGGAAGAGCTCTGTCAGTTTCCACTTAATTTCTGGGCCTGTTTGTAAATGACCTGATCAACTACTGCCTTCAGCAAACTTGAATACATTCATAACACACACGGAGGCACGTACATAAATGATCTTAGCTGTTAATAGGACATTAGACCCCATAACACATAACCTGAACTGATCAGCTAACAAGTTAAAACAAAACTTTCATAAGGACATTTTCAATAATGTCCAAACCCAGAATGAAAATTATTGGTATCAGAGTTCACAATTATCACCTGAAGACAAGAAACACAGAAGTATTTGTAAATTTTAAAGTATATATCTCTCAGAAATCTCACTTTACGGTTTTTAGCTCACTTGTCCGAAGGTTCAAAAGGGAACCAATTTTGTATAAATCGTGGGTCTGGCCCCCCAGGGGCCTGAGGGGCGGAGCCAAAAGGCAGCAACTGGGCTATTTGACTGGAAACATCCCTCGGTAGTGGAGATTCAAAATTATACAAATGGTTGGGCTGAGGGGCGGGGCCAAGAGTTGGCAATATGGCTATATTGCTACAAACGACTTCTTCTGTAGAACTATGCACTGGATATCAACCATATTTGACTGGCAGCATCCCTAGGTGGTGGGGATTCAAAATTGTACAAATGGTTGGGCTGCCCCCCTAGGTGGCTGAGGGGCAGGGCCAAANGGGGGGGGGGGGGGGGGGGGCACGTTCAACTTCATGGATCTTCCTTTATCTGCCACCATTTAGGTTGATAGTTAAGGTCTTTTAAAATTTTAAATATGTGACTTGAAGTGTATAATCCTGTTCATTTCATGTTATTTTTTATCATTATTCATTTCTTATTTTTTTTGTAGTATGCAAAAATAAATGCTGGAAGAACCAGACATGGAGGTAAATATTTTTCTACAAATCCATCTTCATTTAATAGTCTCAATACAACGAAAATATAAATTTTTTTGATGAAAATATTTAGGGTTTTCTTTACAGAGCCCATACGTTCTAAAATCAAAGAATGAATCAGTTATGATATATCTAACCATTGTTTAAATAACTGAATGCTAATAAATTTACTATTTAAAAAAAAGATGAAGTGCGTTGTTCAGAAAATGTATTGTAATTGCTATGATATCACACTTTATGCTTTATATACCTTTTGTGGTTTCAGTTGATGTATATGGACGAACAAAACGTGGACAGAAAGGTAAAACTCTTCTTTAATATGCCTAGAGAAACAAGAAACCATAAATGGAAATTAATCTTAAACTTTAGGGCAGACAATTTCTTCATTTTGTTGTTAATGAGATGTTTTGCATTAAGTATGTACCATCTGTTTATATATACTTAAAGGGAAACATTTTGGAATACCATTCAGGTGTAATCTTTAGTATGAAAATAATTTGAAAGGTTTCTCATGGTTCCTATATACACACATCTTCAAACCAGCATCAAATGAAATATGTATGTTCCTTATAATCCAAGGGAGATAATTCAGTTTTTACATCGCTCTCCAGGTGATTCCTCTGGAGGAAGTACCCCACAGAGCAAGTCTAAGGGTCCGGTACCCACCATAACAAGCTACAGGAAGGGAGACATTGCTGTGCATGGTTTTAGTCTACCACGATGAGGCTGACCTCTGACCTAACCCATGGGTCGTATACAAATGGTGCTGGTGTACAATTTGAATGAATAGTACCTTCCTTTTTTTAAGAGTTTTCGGGAAGTCTGAAGTATCAGAATATCTATCTGATTCTAAGAAAATGGAATTTATATGAATAATAGGAATTTGAAAGCGAAATCTGAAACATCAGATTATTTGGACGACTACGATTTTCTGTATTTTTTAAGGATATTGGATACACCTGACATTTCAAAGGAAGTCGGATAGTTCTTGAATCCTGAAAATCCAAACATATCATGACAGGTTATGAGAACTGTGGAATAACTGAACTCTTGATTATGTCACTTTTTAGAATTTGCACTTGTTTGACATTTTGAAATATGGCGTATTCAGCCTACAGGATGAACTGACTTAACAAGCTAGGTCAATGAAATTGTCTTGTTATGTCATTACAGCAATTTGTTCCCATAACTGGATATTGACTCTGAGCTCCTGTTTCTGTTGTCTCGGTGTCCTGACTTTAGGTCTACACGTACCATTATGTGTATGGTCATTCTTGCTTGAGAGCTAGCCGATAGCAACTATCAATGACTTTATGTGGTAGAATGATTAGTGTTGAACCCACAACAAAGACTCTGTGAATGACCTACACTATTGTTCTATTGTTTTCTTAGTTGTTAATCATGAGGGATTTTTAACTTGATTTTAGGAAGATCTGTTTATCTGAAGCTGAGATAATGTTTTATGCTTGAAATGTTGCCAGTGAAAAAAACTGACAAAACTTTCTGTGATATTACTTAATAGTCTTGTTGATGTTTTTTTCTTCAAATTAAGATATTTTAAGATGTATATGTGTTGTAGCAAGAAGAAAATATTTGTTATATATGTTCCTCATTAATTTTTGAGAAGCCCATGTCTGATACGTTTTCATGTTCTTTTTCAAAATAGTGTATTTGCCATAATAAGCATCCCTCCCATGGTGAAATAGCACAAAAATGTACTTTCCCCAAACTCAAAAGATATGGTTAGTACAGCACCTATACAGGAATGATTATATGGATGTGATTAGTTAAATCAAGTGATCTGTTATATAACATGTGAACTGGATGTACTCCTTAATAGTGCTTACCTAGAGGCCAAACACTAATCTTACACATCATTTGTCAATTACACTGTTTGTATGCATATTTACATGTACAGTGAAACATTTTTGTTCATACTGACATTTGAATATTTTTGTATTCTCTATAGAAATCAAAGTGTCACTTCAATTTCTATAAAAATTACAAAAAGTTACTTTTATAAAATTGAACTGACACTTCGATTTCAATGAGAAATTACAAAAACTACTATTCATTGAATATAAGTTTCCAGTGCACGATAATGTCTTGCTTTGTAAATTTGAAGTAACTTCTAGTCCATTTTCATTTTTTTTTATGTTTTAATCATTATGTGAAACATCAGGTTTTGCTGTTTTAGTTGTATATTTTCAGTGATGAAAACCTATTGCTTGTGATATCGATATGATAGTGTTGTAATAATCAGCATCTGTATTTATGTGCTTATAAGCTGTGCGTAATTTGAAAGGGTCTATACTTGTGCCAAACTATACATTTTGTGCATTTAGTTGAATTTTATAAAACATTCACAACTTTTTTGAATTACTATATTAAGATTTTCTACCTACCTTTCCTTGTTTGTCTGTCACCACTACGCACCAAGTAAATTAAAAGCAATGTCCTAATTTACAATCATTTCAAGTTTGCAAATAAATATATTTTACATCAATCTATCAAATAAATTATTCTTTCCATTTTATTAAATGCATTGCAATGTTGTTTGAAAATAGCTTAGTTTCATCCATTGGATGTGAAGTGATCTGAAGACCTTGTTATGGGAAGTCCTGTGTGTACCAGGTGTGTTATTTTATACAGTTTTGTCCCTCATCTCACCTTAGTGCTGACTGCTGCAGACTTCCATTCTTATCATCTTTACACTGTTTTATGTACTGATATAATTTGTTCATTGTTATGCATGTTGAACGCAGCACACCTATCAACATGTGCATCATCAACCTAACAATAAATTGCCCATTTCTTGTAGGACAGACAGAAATGTGGTACAATATTTTTCTTAGGTTCTATATATGCAAAGCTTTTTTTCCATATACCGGTTATTAATTCAAAAAATATTTATAATAGACACATTTATGAAATTTGACTGATATGAAAATATTGTACATGTACCGTAATAAATATTGGTTTCTGTTGCCTACAATCATTTAACCTGCATCGTTTTATATTAGGAGCTTTCTAAATTGAATGACTGTTCTTTCTTGTAAAATTGATTTGACTCTAAGTCTGTGAATAAATACTGTAAAATTCATCTTTTTATAGAATCATCTAGGAAAATAAGAAAAAAATCCAATATTTACGGGGTTTTTTCCCATATTTTGTCACCCCAGGAAAGACTTGAGATTGGGTTGGCATATCCATATCTAGGATACATGTACATGAAGTTGAATTTGAATGTATGAACTGGTACTGTGTGATTGTATGGGTGAGCCTTGTAAATTCAGCCACCTCTATTTCCAGCTTAAGTTATTGGACAGTGATAGAACCTTTTTTAAATCCAAATAAACAACCTGTCCCCTAAAGAAAACCTGACTGGATATATAAGTGAGGAGACGAAATCGGTCCTGGCTGGATTAACCAGTCTTGCCGGTTTACTTACATTTGATATTATCTATTTTCTGTGATATATATGTGTAGCCTGTTGGTATTTATTGCTATGTAAAAGCTGTCCTGTCTTATGAACTGAAGCAGTTATTTTTATCCTGTAATCTTGACTACTTTCATCCAATTGTTTATAATTTCACCATATAAAAATGTGCATATCAAGTTGTTTACAGAGATATTAGGCACAGAGAAATCTTCTCTGATATCTTAAGAGACGAATGGTATTTGATTTGATGATAAATAATTTGATTTGTCCTATCATTCATAATGTTATATGGTTGGAACAAATTTATTGCTGATTTTAGTCTTTGTTAAAAGTTTAGTTATGGGAATATAAATGACACTTTTTCATTATGGAGACCGTTATATCCTACAGAAACACCAGTGTAACAGTGAAAACGTGCTGAACTCGCACCTTTACATAATTTGATTGTGATACTTAAAATAGTAAGAATGATTTTCTCAACACAATAAGTCATCTCCTTTTAAAATTATTCTCATTACAACAAATTAGAGTCATGTGTCAGCCAAGAAGGGGGACTGCTGAAAGTCACAAATCTTTGTCTTAATAGATGACCACAAGAGTGAGTGGGTGACCATAATAGTGGGTGTGTGGCCTATATAGTGGATGTGTGGCCTATATAGTGGATGTGTGGCCTATATAGTGAGTGGGTGACCTTAATAGTGGGTGTGTGGCCTATATAGTGGATGTGTGGCCTATATAGTGAGTGGGTGACCTTAATAGTGAGTGGGTGACCTTAATAGTGGGTGTGTGGCCTAAATAGTGAATGAGTGACTTTAATAGTGAGGTTGTGACCTAAAAAGTGAGTGAGTGACATAAATAATGTGTGGGTAACCTAAATAGTGAAGGAATAATCTGAATAGTTGGTGGGTGACCTAAATAATGGGTGACCTAAATAATGGGTGGGTGACCTAAATAATGAGTGGGTGACCTAAATAGTGTTGTTGTGCCCTAAATAGTGATTAAGTTGAGTCAGTGGGTGACCAATGTTTTCTTTCAGTCTTTCAGTTAGTACATAACTGGAATCATTTCTCTCCAAAGCAATAAACACTATTTCTCTTATTTTGTTTTGGGGTAATTGCATAGTTGTGATTGCATCATAAAGCTACTGTTTTATTTTTATTTTGTGATGTTGTTGAGATGTAAGTTAACAATCATACAGTTATTTAAAAATAGATCTGACAGAAAATGTAAAATGTCAGCATCATTTATGCTATGAACTATCACAGTTTGTGATTACAGCTTCATCTAACACATATTTAGCCTGATAATTCGCATATCTGTTCATTCCACTTTCAGCCAGCAGCATTGGTTACATAGAAGGTGCAATTTTAGGTGTCAGCATATGTGTTTTAATGTAAAAATAATTCCAAATACATTTCTGCATATATAAATGCTACCTCTGTCCCTGTAGTTTTGAATGGTAAGCTTGTTTTGTCTCTGGTGAGTGCTTGTTCTTTTATGTTCTTGATCAAGTCCTCTTCATTTGTTGATGGTTGAACACAGCATATATACCCAGATATAGCCAGTCTTGCCTAGTCTCATTCAGTCAACGAGAATTTTTCCATTTTGTTTCTTTTCTTTGTAGACAACTTATCTATTAGGTATATTAGTAATTTTTGGGGTTCTTATTTATATCAGTTGCAAAATAAGTTTTAGATATAATGAGATATAACTGATGGGAAAAAGTCCTAATTATGTATTTAATGAAAGCTTTTTGAGCTTGATTCAAAGACTATATGACCAATGGAAGGTTTTTTTGGTAGGGGAAAAGACAAACTCAGAAACTGATTTTTATATATTATCAAAAGGTTGTTTGCTTTTCATAAGTAAGGTAATTGCATTGTTAAAATAAGATCATGTTGCAACAAAAAAAAAGATTTTATTTTAATATCAAACACACATCATTTGTACTGCTGCCATGACAGAAAATAGAATAATGTGCTAAGTGGAGTTATCTCCCCTCTCGGTAAAATGGCTGACCATTCAGTGATGACAAGGAAATGATTCTCTACTCTGTAAATGTGCCTTAAATTCAGTTGTTTGTTATTTCCAGCAGTTCAGATCATTATACTATACATCTTGAGAAGTTATGCTATCTTACTCATTTACCTGTGATTTTGTATTAAGAATATATGCTGCTTTACACTTTATAGGTGTGGTTTGTGTAAGAGTTAAGGATATATGCCATGTAACACTTGATACCTGTGATTTTTGTTAAATATGTATGCTACCTTACATATAACACGTAGAAGTTTTTGTTGAGTTAAAGATATATGCTATTCTACACATCTTCCCTGTAACTTGTTAGAGTCATCTACTTTGACGATAACTTAGTTGGTGTTGTCTAATCATTCATAACTGCTGGAGTGTTATCAAGGAATGTATTCTAGTGAAGAATTAAACATAATACCATTCTACTGAACAGGTCTCAATTACTAATCACAAAACATGTATCATAGCTTACTAGGTTTGGAATTCCTTTGCAAAGGAGATTTGTTTTACAGGAAATGAGCATACATCCTTAACAAATACAGTTTCCTCTAACTTGTATTGAAACTTTCAAGCTTTTCATCTCTAGCTTCTTTTCATAAAAGAATTAAAACATGTTTTTTAACCACTGATGTATAATGATCTGTTGATCAAGGTTCAATTGTGGCTTTGCATATTGCAGAGTTATCTTCTCTTGTGAGCAGGCATTGATTGTAAGGTCATTGGTTTGTGAGAGTAACGTCATCAAGTTTTGAGAAAACGACGTAATTTTCTCACACAAACCAATGAGTAACAATCGATACCTGCTCACAAGAGAAGATAACTCTGCAATACGCAAAGACGGAATAGGCAACATTGTTGAGTTGTATATCGTTTTATTACTAATAGTGATGTTATAACTTTTTGGTCTAAAACAATGCAATTGTCAGTCCTTTGTATATTTGGTGATGCTTATGAATACTTATATCTAGGGATGTGGGAATATTTGTTCAATATTTCTATATAATCTGTCTTTCTATGTGATACATGATCATGTTTAATTATTATATTTATGATTATTACTGGTTGAACATTTCTTTATTGATTTTTTTGTATTTAACTTTAATCTGAATACCAATGACAATATAGTAATATTTTATTGATAAAATGTCATTCAAGTGAGTTGTTTTCACTTCTTTTAAGAAACCAATAAAGATATGATAGATTGATCTCTGTTTTTCAGTGTTTTACTTGATCTTGTATGGTCATCATGTCAAGTTGAAACTAGATAAGGGGAAATATAGATGATCGGTCAACTTGAGAGATATTGGAATACCCCTGTGTGCATAAATGTCAATATATTATCTTACCTATCATAAATACCAGTTTTCCTTTCTAGAAAGAAATCTATATGGCCTTGGCCTTGCACTCCACTTTATGCAAACCATAAAATAAGCCTAACAGGCTTGCACCTTTTCAACTGTTGTCGAAATTAAAAAACCTCGACAAAAAACGAAAAACCTGCCTACTATGAATTTTTAAAAGGGAGATACAATAAAATGAAGCTGGAGTGGAATTTGAAAATATCAGAATTGTGAATCTGCACATCAATGAAGATTATTTTAAAGTTCCTACAAAGAACAGATTTCCGTCAACACAAATTAACTACAATTTTCATTCAGGTCCAAGGGGTCATATTAGCTTGGTGAAAGCTATGAGAAGGTCTTTTGTAGGAGGTTAAGCTGAAATCAGCTTTAGAAAGGAGATAAGAAAAAAAAGTGCATTCAATGCAAACGAATCTGATACATGATTTTAATGAAAATTACACATTCCTGCTCCAAAAGTCAATGAGAAGAAAATATAGGTCACACTAACCTATATTTGGTATATTGGCGTAGTATTCATCAGAATGTATCCATGTATGAAGTTTTATGACTGATGGATCTATAGTATATAAGTAATGGATCTAAACGCACAGTAGTAACTGAAGTCAGTGAAGCGAAACATATTGGCCACAGTGACCTACATTTGATATATTGCCGTTGTAATCCCTATATGAAGTTTGATGAATGTTGCGCTTCCAGTATAATTTGAGTGATGGATCTAAACGCAAAGTTTAACCAACGTCAGTGAAGTAGGAAATATAGGTCCCAGTGACCTACATTTGATATATTGCTGTAGTACTCTTTAAGATGTTTAAAATTGTGAAGTTGATGAATTTCAACTTCTATTAATCAAAGCGGCGAAGCTAAAAGCAAAGACTACCCAAGATGTCGTACGACGTAAAGAAGGACCGACGGGAAAGGCACACACTTAATGCTCCAACCAAGAAAACACCTTTAGCTGTACAAAAAGGACGATAACTCAATTATACTTGGGTATATGCGGTTACACGAAAATCAAGCGGGAAAAATCCACGTCTTATTAGTAGTCTTATTTGCACTGAAATAACAGTATGCACATTTTTTCATGATGGAAAGTATATAAGTCAACAAACACAATTCCATCGGCGAGGGAAAGAGGGATTGAAAGAGATTGTTAAGGCGACCGTGAGAAGGAATCACAACGGGAAAGGCAGTATAGGTTTATAAAAAGGAATGAAGGCAGTGTCAGCACGTACACATACAAGACCTGTTAAGTACACTACCAACCAGAAAAACGATGTTGCCGATTGTGGATATAGCAATGTAGCATACTTCAGGGAGTACATACATATGTAGGTCTATTACAGATAGATAAACGCAAAGACCTACATCTGTTTTGCAAAGATTGTGAAGATAATAAAAAACGGGGAAGGAAATAAAGGAAATAAACGAGGGACTGGAGGAAGATCTGAGGGCCTGGTGACCATGATAAAAAATAAACAAGTCTGATAAAATACTGAGAAAGGACAGTGTTACGGAGATGGACGCCAAAAATACTTCCTAAGTTCGGACGGGGAAAAAGAAAACTAGATAAAAAAGCATGGATAAATGAATAATTTGTTTAGACATAGAGCACCCCAGCCAGTATAGGAAACACGGGAAAAGAAAATAACTGGAGTCTTGTCAACAGAAAAGCCTCTTGTGGTAACGTTTGATTGAAATTTCATGTAGCTGGGTTTGACAGTTTTTTTCAAAGCGAGGTAATTGTTTATTTCTTGAGAAATAACGATAACAAACTTGAACAGTCAAAATCCAAAACGGCTAACTGGCAAACTGCGATCAATCATAAATTCATACTTGCAAAAATCCTGGAGGAGAAACTAATAGGCGCAGAAAAATACTCCTTTCTCTTCGAACATATTAAAAAAAAAAAACAAGAACAAGGGCCAAACATAAAACAAGTAAACGAACAATTAAAACATTTCCCTCATCATCATCAAATTTAACAGCAACATGAAGGGCAATTAAAAAGAAGTATCGAATATGGCAGAAATTTATGAAAACTATGATTATAATTGAAAGAAATACATAAAATATGTACAAATAAGAAGGAAAGTAAAGAAAAAAATGGGAGGTGGGCGAGAATATAACGATAAAAAATCTGGAACAGCTGAAAAAGAAACAAGGTCGGGTAAGTCAGAACTAAGAATAAACAAACAATAGTGTAAAATAGGGAGAAAGCAAACGTATACACGGATTTATTTAGAAGTATTCCTAATATATAACAAACCGATGGGTTACCTCAGTTTGTGTAATCGAACTAGCATTAAATAATGTAACAATACATCTAAATCACCAGACATGTATGTTCTACGTCTTAGAGAAATAGCAAAACACGATCAGCAAACCCACTCTATCTGCCACAATGTTCGAAATAAGAGCAGATCACACAAATGTTTTTTTTTACAGATAACTAGGAAATGATCGACCAGAATTATAGCCAGCGTGCTTTGTAAAACTATGGAGAAATTAATTAGAAAGAAAATCATAGATCAAATAGTAAGCAACGAACCACTCGATAAGAAACGTTATGGATTCCTGATCTGGAAGTTTCGGATTCTTTCTAAAATTCAGTAATGGAAAATAAAAACAACAGAAAATGTCTTAAGTCTACAAAATGAAAGAAGCAGATTAAACATTTGAAAATCCCCTTCAGACATATTGTGGTAAATCTTTCGAACAGTCTGTCAACCAGCTTAGTGAATTCGCCGTCATTAAAACCACTTCAACCAGTCTAGACCGACACTGGCGTAAATCCCAGTGTTACAACATTTATAAAGCCAACACGGACGATCGCGAGCTACAATACCGCCAGATAACGTCCATGAAGTATCACGGATGTCTTGCATACAGAAACGTTTTATCAATTTATGTATGTAAGCTCAACATCTCATTTGTCTCTTTATACACAATATCGACTATAGAAAGTATCCTAAAGCTCAAGAGCAGTGAACAAACAAGCTTTATTTCGAATTGTATTCAAGGAATAGTTAGCTTTGTACACCAGTATACACTGCAGTCCATGTGACTGGTCAGAGCTCTAAATGTGTATTGGTACACAGATTGCTGTTTATGCTACACAAGTTATTCATTCATACGTAATATAAGTCGAACCGGGCGGATAAATAATTCCGTCAAGCTTGCCGCAGTTCACTACGAGAGGAACACTATTAACATATCACTACGAATTCCTCTATCTCTAAGATAGTAAATATTTTAATCGGCCAACAATGGTGAACATCTATGAGCCTGTACGTATCTGCCTATTGAGAGAAGTACTTATCTCTGTAATGTAAAGCGGTTACTTGTTTGTGCTCGATGGCGATTAATAGACGGGGACAAAGCAATTGAAACTTGACCCACAACTACTTCGACACAAATAAACCGGACCAGATATCCGTCAGAACTAAAGCATTTGGAATGTATTTTTTCTTCAATTGTTCGATGAAACAAGTTAAGTAAACAATTCGATATGCTTGGCATCTGTTCAAATGAGGACTCTCTTGGTGGTTTAATTGGTTAATATTCATATAGGTATGTACTCAATGTATGTACGGAACTAAGTATCGACCAAACCTAGCACTGTCTTACTGAAATTGCCTGTTAACGAGACGGAGGCAAACTGCAAGGAGAAATCATTATAAATATAGCATATACAAGTTCAGTATTATGTGTATCAAGTTCCAAAAGCTTAAAACATTTTTCTCGCGGACCTACTGCATTTGTAGTTTAATGTCGGCAGGGATGGGATTTTGAAGCATATGCAACCATATTGTAACATCTGATTTCCTTTTCATTGCATAATTGGTTGAACTAATTATGATCAATTGTTCATGAGGGGTAGAATTTTAAAAGATTAAACGCCACAATTAAATCTGTTTGTCCCAATCCTCATGGTAACTACCCTCTTCCTTTACACAACAATTGATTCCAAGGTTCCAATGACCAAGGATTCTTCATAGCAAATATTGTCGAGTTCCCTTTATATGTAGAAATGGCTATAGGGTGAGGATTCCCAATTGTTTCCATGTTAAGACTATGGGGCAGGGCTAGTCACCGGGTCTAATCCTGGTAGCATTGTCTCTTCATGCCCAGCAAGCAGGTATATATTCGGGTATATGTGAGATTCATAGACTCTCGCACAACAGTTATTAAACAAAGTATATCCGAACCGATTTGTTTATTTGATCGTCATTTCGTACACGTCTAGCAACTATGCGTGTACACACGCGTATAGCGTAGCAAAATCGACCGTGATTTTATTGCCAACATGTACATATTTTACATCTTCGTGTACATACGCTTTACTAGTCATTTGTTTGATGACAAGAGTACATATCGTACAGGTCATCTAAACGTCACACGTAAACACTTCCCTTTTTGTGTCACATGAACATGTACACAAAAGTCAAACCCCATTACATGCTAGATTAAAAATCATCATAAAGGGAACAATGCAACATCAATGTAACATTTTAATTCTACCTAAAGTACCAAATATATTTTCGGACCGTATTTCATGTGTGGACTTTAAACTCGGTAGGTAGGTACACTTAGTTTGCTAGTTCATCATGTGTAAACCTATGTTGAGTACCAAATGTGGTCGCCACAACGTCTACTCTGTATTGTTTCATAAAAAACGAGGCTTTCATCGGTATTAACGAAGCCCCTGATTAAAAATCCAGTTTCTATCTCCTTCGGCCTGTATACTGCCTTAACGAGACATTGGGTTCAAAAGTAGCTCAGACGCCGATGTATGCACCTACACGCTTAAACGTACGATCACACCTCTTGGTTGCCAGTAAATGTATTTTTTTTGTGTGTTTTTTTCGCTCTCCAAAATTAGATATGAAATGTCAATTTCGCCGTGAAAACGTGTTTATTCTTCAATGTGGAAGCATTTATAAGTGGCTGGAGTATAACAATGGTTGGGTCCATTAGATAACCTAGTCGGGATGTCGGCTTGTTGTATCCTATGGTATTTGATATTGTGGAGGTGTGTGGAGAATATCAGATACCAATAAATTGACAAGAACCGGTAAATTCAGTATCTGGCTAAAATTCTGTAACTTTTCAACCCCTACATGCTCCTCGGTAGATTTCATGAATTTCAGCCCAAACCTGCGATAACTATATCTCACTAATGAAGTTACAGGTGATCAATTTTGTTATTATATTTTGGTGTTATTCCCGACAAGTGATTGGTCAGAAGTGTATCACGTGTCCACCGATAAAACAATAAAACAATTGTAGCCTTGAACTTCGGTCGATACCTGGATTTATCGACCCGAGAAAAGATATATTGACCTCGGACTGCATTCTCCGTTAATATATCTTTTCCCGGGTTGATAAATCCAAGTATCGACCTCAGCCAAAGGCTATAATTGAATAATATTCATGTTCTGACGTCAGTGGCGTTTCGCCATTAGGGCCAAGTACCATGCCTCTGACGTCAGATTAGAGACAATCACTATTACTCTGACGTCAGTAAAAAAAAAAGCTTTTTTGTCCATGCTAGGTTACCGTATGGGGACACAGGTGTATTAATATAAACGGTGTACAGGTAGGTGTATAGCTACATTTACATAAATTCTTAAGTTCAATAGAGTCGCGTGCCATTTCCGCTGATTAAATGTGAATAAAGAGAAGAAATCGGAAACGTCGGAGATATAAGGAGATGGATATCACCTTATTCTGCCAACCCGGGCACTGTATAAAATCATTAACACTGTACATGTGCGCAGTAGTACACATTTAAACTGAACAACTGGGTACGAACAAATCAACCGTTGTCAATTTAATTAGATTTGCGCTATATTTTGATCCTATTCGCTGATAATGTTGTTAGTTAAAGCAAGCTTAGCGACAATAAGGACTTTGCACATGTTTACGTTTATAAAGTCGAACAACTTTGTACAGTCCTACAAACGACTGATTGTATCAAATTAATATATCTGGAATACTTATAAGTATACAGACAAAATACCACAGGACAAAAATGATATGAAAAGATATCAACAGAAACAGGAAACATCAAAGGAAAAGNCCCCCCATATACAATGCTATAGGACCAGACAGGTATGTTTGTTTGTCTGGAGTTTAACGTCCTCGCAATAGCCAGGGTCATATGAGGACGGGTGCCTGTGGAAAATACCACCGGAAAGAGAAGTAGAGAAGGAAGAAAGTAGACAGGAAGGATAGAAAACGAAAATAATCCTGTGCTACAATGGGCGCAGCAGACCGAGTAGAAGACACGGGAGAAATTCCCCGATTCTGTAGGGGGCCCAACATTAGTCACCCTTTATGATATACATGCAGGGGGCTACATCAGGGCTATCTTCTCAAATGTCCACAGAACAGAAGGCAACGAGGAAACCACCTTCTCTTCAGTAGGTGTGGAGGGGGGGGGGGGGGGGGGCAAAATAGTCGCCACTTACGATCAACAGCAGGCCTATTCTTTCCCCGAACGTGACAGAATCTTGTGCACCAAAGGTGGCACCTGTCTTGGTGTCGCCCGTCAAATACAGGAATGTTTGTAAGTCACGATCATAAAAACATTGTCACGATAACAATGTGAACAAAACTTCAAACATATTAGATACTAAAGTTCAGCAGTTCCATAGCCATTGTTCTATATCAACAAAAACATCTTTTTCCACCAAATTTAAGATCTTACTACTAGTATTGTCTCCTTAAGATATTTTAAAAGTAATATAAACCCTTAAACATCTTTAAAAAAAAACAGTTTCGAAGGTTCATGAGATAATTACATGCTGATATTTCAATGCGATCCTTCATTTGAGTATGTAAATATGTTTTCCAAGTATCACATTCAATAAATTAATTAATTACAATATCTTTGCAATACATTCTGTTTATTTTGAACGACGACAAGATAGTAAGTTAACAGCACATACTACTAAACTGTAAAATAAAATCCACACTAAAAACCTTTACTGAATTGTCTGCCATATTTTTCTACTCCGCTGGTCTTCGATTCGAAGATACAAAAGAAACAAATGGCATTTACAGGCGCTGACTAGAGGACACATGTTACTAAGGTAGGTAATATTGTCAAGAAGCCTATAAAATATCTCTTACAGACGGTAATTTAGAGGTGATTAAAAGGACATATTGGAAAGATTGGTCTAAGTAATATTACTGAATGACTTATTGCGTTAGCTTACAAAGATACACATCTAAGGAAAATAATTCTAATATTAATCCGGGTGCAAGGTTTAATAAAGGCAGAGGATGAGTAATTTAACAATGCATTGTACTTGTAGAGGCGAATACTCGTTTGATATGATAGTAATAAGATTATATATTTGATGCAATATATGCATGTACGAGAGAATCAGTTATTCGGTAAGACAGGTGTTGACGGCATTGATTTGTATTGAACTTATTGTAGGTTTTGTCTCACGTCAGTATCATCTTAAAGAATGCATTGATCTTAACTCGCTTACAATGCCACTTCAATGCATTATGTAAGACTGTAACTTACATATATATTTATGTATACAAAATGTAACAAGTATTATAAGCAACATCCACGATATTCTAGGGGTTACGCTAACGTTTGCTCTCTGCAGAGAGTGAAAGTGAGCGTATGCAATAGAATTGTTTTTATTGTTAAATAATCTTACACTTACACCTTAACATTGCATGCGGCCATATATGATAAGGAAACAAAAGGAACATGATATGACTAATATTTTTCATCAGAGCTATACGATCGTAATAATCTCTGTTAATTTCCGGTTTATGTCATCTTCGGTATAGAATCCATTAACGGCTGTGTTCGATACGCTATAAATGTCCTCCAAGAACGTAGCACTTTAAGAGAAACCAGTTTTATAACAGTTCGATATCTTGTAAGCGACATCTACCGGATAATAACGAGTTAGATGATAGGTCTAAAACTGACAGACATACCTTGTGCTATATCTTAATAGAAGATAAGTACGATGGTCGATAGCGACCGGAAGCTGTGTTCGAGAGTGTGCTACGGTATACTTTTATTTGTGATACACTCAATCCTATTTTTCGAGGCATTAGTTTGATCCCTTTTATATTTAAAGTGTTCCGTATAAATAAAGCGTATCCTGGTACATGTTTAATTACAAAGTTGATCTAAAAAACAACACGTCAGATGTGAACAGAATTGAAAAATCGTCCGACCGCTTTTGGCCATCGTAGGTTAGGGAGGGAGCCGAAACACATTGATATGAGCGACACCTACCGGAGATATCGACAGTCTGGTAATAACGTCTGTCAATATCATTATGTATAGTGATCAATATAATTGTATAGTGACAGTTTAGTATACATGATACTAAGAGAAGATCGGGGTAGTTTAAAGAAAACATTCGTCTTATGTCAACTGCAGTGTTTGTGAATGTTCCAAATAATTGATGACACCCTGTACAGTGTATATATGTAGTCGATATATTGACGTTTTGTACAGGTCGCTATCCGTTTTCTGTGTCACTATCGCTCTTTAGACCTAAACAGGGTACATTGATTCAGTACTAGTTACGATACACACGACTGAAGGCATCTTGACCAATTATTGGTTCACTAATGAGAAGTATATACACTCACTTGGTGATGTCTTTGACTGGTAATAAGACCAGTGTTGAATCCATGGAAACGATGGAACAACGTATTGGTATCGGACTTCATTAATGAACGTAAACACAAACACGCGATTGCATCTATACAATTTGATAACAGATAATGTGTGCCAAAAATGAATTACACCGCGCCCTACAGCTGTTTCGTCATTTCAGGACACATCGGTAATGTTAGGTGCCAAAAATGTGGGAGTATAATGATACGATGTCATTAGATTTACTGGGATGTTAGGTAAATTAATGATCACACTAAGGTCAAAATCATGATAAAATTCATTTTGTTGCTTTAAGGATTAACTTGTATATTTTTTTTATGTAATGGAGATATAACACCAAAAGAAACCCGGAGTGTACTCCAAATAAACCGCGAAGCGATTTATGATGACAGTACACTCCGTTTTTTTTGTGTTATAGCTTCATAACATAACAAATATATTCAAGTCAATCCTTAAAATTTCATCAACTATACACACCTGTGGACATCCACTTTTACTGATTGACTCTTTTCTCTTATAAATCTTTACGCCGCTGTATCAGCCAATCAAAAGCGACGTTACAAACGGCGACGTCATTTATTTACGTTATGGGCTGATAACATACATTTTTAAGCCAATAAAAATGCTAGTTACAAGCAAGATTAAGTTATTTCATTTTAAACGGATATAAGTAGTCATGCTCTTACTCTGACGTTGATTTAAACTTGATACAGACTGCTCTAAATCCCGGATGTTCATCCATGTAAAGATAATTTATTATTTGAAACCAGTTAGATTTTGTCAAAGTTTATAGCAAAACTTAGCATTTAAACGATGCCAGTTTAATGGACGTTTACCTGATATTTAAACAATGGAATATTGTCAGTAACCCTCAATGCCTGTCTCATAAAACGGATAGCTTGTAAAAATATACATACATCTACTCAATCAATACAGACACAAATGGGGTAAGGTGATTCAATGTATTTAACATGATAGTTACAACACACATAGAAAACTTTTGTCGAAACATCGACCTGTAAACTCGTCACTGCTGTTAAGATTGTAACCCGTATTTACCTGTAACGTCGGCAACTGTTATCACAAACTAAAGTTTCACAGAAATCTTTTGTTCTCCTCTTCACATTTGAATTTCTTGAAGATACGGTATATTCCATCGTAAATATTTATGCTTGTATTTCATGGTGATAACTACATATTCTGTTGCCACAAAGCACAGTACAGTCCTTCTTGAATTAGAATTTTACATTTCCGAAGAGCATCCAATTGAACTAGTTTATTACTGGTAGCCTAAATAGACCTGAGCCACGTTAACCATATAACGCTGTAAGTGTTGATCTTCAATAACAGAATCACTTAAAAGCTTACAGAGTTTTATTGTCATAATCACAATTTTCTATGATTTGGCAGGACATGTCCCCAGTTTCATCATGAGCGTTCATTCTTTTAGAACATTCCTTAACTAATTTTTTTTCTTAAGGAAGCATACGTGGAGTGATATTTTTTATTTTATGACTGGAGAATTTTGATAACTCCAGCAATACTTTCAAGTGGAAAATTATTAGCTGAGGGATTCCTTTAAGTGAATGAGGTTTCACGAAACTGGGGCCTGGGTGTTATCATATTATTCAATTCTAATGTAGCTTTTAAATGTGTCATTAAATCAGGTAATTAGACAAATACAAATTACAATAGATACAGGATACGTATAATAGAGGTTTCGTAATGTAAAGATCTTTTTAGGAAGGATATTTCTGTTCTGTTATACCGAATTGTTTTCTTTGAAATACCCAGATGTCTTGATTACCGAGTTTCCTATAGAATAGCATAAAACCACACGCTATCGGCCACAATGTTACGTCACATGGCACGACATTAACCTTGATGATGTCTACACAACGAAATCCAGGATCATGTGTCATTTTTATCCGATTGTATATCACTAGCAACAGTTTCGAATTCTTTACTGCATTTCACTTTGTTATTCTGTCTTTGAAAAAATGACGTTGCTTGTCTCCTTGCACTGGGAACTGGTGATCTAAGACGGGGGAGATAATCCTGCCAGCTGAATGTTACGTTTTCCTCCCTCGTTTCTCCAGACGAGGGAGATGGAGAAAGAGAAGGCGGAAGATCGCCGAAGGCTTCGTCGTATTTTTTCAGAATAGATTTCGGTTTTTTATGAACTTTTGTCTCCTTTTTTGACGGTATAGGTGGTAATCGCACTGTTCGTTTTGGCTTCAGGTTAAATTCAACCTTTCGCCTTTTCTGTATGTAACTTTTATCATGATTGTCTTTACTTAAGAAGTTTATATTCACTTTGGTGGACTTGCTACTTCCTGTATGACTCGAACAACGTCCGTCGCCGCTCCGTTGATCCTCGTCATGAATTGGAATCGTCGGTAAAAAACGTCCTTTCTTTAATTTCGGAATTTTCTTGTTTGAATGTTTGATTTTGATTTTGTGAGGTGAGTAAATGTTTTTTTCTAACCGTGGGGAGAGATCCGTCTCACTGGTGACGTCACTCCTGTTGTCGCTTTTGTCGTCACCTTTGTCACGGCGCATCGACGTAATGAAGTCGCTGTTATCGGCGTAACGTTCCTTGATTTCAACAAGTTTGTCACTCCATAACGAATCGTCCGTATACCAGCTTGTATATGAAGTAGGCCTGCTCCTGGACGCATTACTACTTGTCTCGGACTCCAATCGGTCCTTTCGGCCTGGAGGTCGTGCCCGAATGACCTTGACCTTAGACAGTTTTGATTCCGTGCTCCGGACTGACGAGCCCCCTTCCGACCCTAACCGTGTTCGCGGCGATTGTCTTCCGGGGGTAAGCACATCATTGATAATCTGTTTAGACGAAGTTCTATTGTACGTAATGTTGTCCGTTCGTCGTTTTTGAAGTTTTAAAATGGATCCAAGTTCTGCCGATGAAGTGTTGTTTGAGCGTTGAAGCGCTCTAAGAGTGTCCAGTCCTTTCTCATAAGGAATCGTAAGGCTAGTGGAACTGATTTTCTGCCTGATATTGGCATAAGCCGTGGTATCCTTGGCAACGTCCGTTTTTATCGTTTCTCTGCGAGTGTACTGCAGGTAACTAGGCAACGTAGCAAAAGCATAATTACGTTGCATGTCGCTTGAGTTAGGAAGCTGAAGAGGATGAGCAGGTGATTGTTGTAATAATGGGATAGAGTCGGTCGCGCTAGGGAGAACTGCCGACATCTGTAACACCTGGGCGTATACCTAATGCCTAGCTCAGGTTTTCAAATCCGTACATCAGAGTAGATATGGGCTAATCCATGTACCTGTTCAGTAATCCATGTCCATAATCGTACAAATTGACACTAATATTACCTCATAATCGTAAATACACAGGTAATTTATACAGGTACACCTGTAATGTACGCTTACACCTGGTAATTACTCTGTATACCGTGACACACCTGTTGGTACCTGTTAACGGTTTTGTTGGTGTCTAGGTATTATCCTTATTGATGAATTCCAGGCACTCGTGTAACGTTTATCTTAGCTCTCCACAATACTAAACTCGGGAACACGCGGAATTTGACAAAGGTAGCATTATCTATAAATTAACTGCTAGAAAATGTAATTGGGTTCAAAACAGCTACACTATTATTCATGGAATCATTTCCTTATTGGATCCATCCAAACTCTAAGCGGAATATTTTTAAATCCATCAAAAATATAGAGACAAATGTTCGCGTTAAAGTGTCCCTGGGAGGTACATCTCTTGGTATAAAAATACACAACCTTTTATGTGATCAAGACAATTTATGTAAATTAGATGGTAAGAAGAGTTTCATTCTATAACATCAAATCTACGCTTAAAATTCTTTTACCTCGACACCTGACAGAGAAATACATTCAATCTGAACATATCCAAGTGCGACTGAACGCTCACCGACCAATCATACTGATCCGACCCTATAGGTTTTGTGTAAGGTGGCCTTCCTTACAGGTAACTCACAACGCTAAAGCTTGTTTTAAAACGTAACATGGGTCCAATACGCAGGCGAGCGAATAAAACCCGATACCCCCGTGGGCAGGGTATGACTCCCTATTGACAGACAGACCGATCAGAAACGATCTATTAAAGGTCGCCACTTCTCGATGGCCGGATTAAAGACATGTCAAATGTTTTTTTATGATCGAAAAAAAGAAGATTACGGAATACGGAAGGATTAAATATGTTATAAGTAAACACCTATTTTCTCCATTCAGCTGGTTTTATGTGTGTCTAAAGTAACTGTTATGTACAGGACTTAACATTTTCTTCATGTGACGTTTATGACTTAATAACGACTGTTGATACTAAATGGATAGCGGAGTAAAAGGCCAAGAACACTACAGGTTTAACGCTTATCATTCGAAATCATCAATTTTATATTTTTTGCTCGAAACACATTATGGACAATTCACAACGACTTAACTAAAAGCCGTATATTAAAATGCGTACATTTGAAATAAACCCCCAGTGACATCGGAAACAAATGACAGCAGCAAAGCAATATATATTAAGGGAGCCAACATGATTCTCTTTGTGGACAAGCATAACATGTATATAGAACGGGTTTTCTTTTCAAAAATGATTTATCAAAGCTATAGCCAAGCTGGAAAAAACGAAACAGGTTCCAATGCGTAGATACAGGTTTTGACAGTGGTACGGTGATCTTTAACTGAAAATATCCACAAGATGAAAACTGGATTTTATATGTCACCTGTATTTTATTTGTTGAGTGGAGACTATTCAAGAGTGTCTTGCTAGTATCACTTGGGATGTCTACAATGAACGAACGAGAAAAAGGAATTACAGAAATATATGTCCGTGACATTTTCAGGGGATTTGGTGTTGTCACAATTAATATCACACAAACTTATATTACAAATAGTACACATATAGAACTACATGTATTTCTTTTCTCCATATGATTACTTGGTTATTGCTTTTTTTATTTGGTTTAGCGTTCTATTAACAGCTAAGGTCATTAAGGGACAACGGGTTGGCCAGTCTTTGCCACTACCCTAAATGTTTAACGCTTAGTACGAAATTAAAACTACTATTGCTATGGATTTTGTAATGCCCCGACCTTAGGACAGAACCCACTGTCTTCCCAACTTGGGCAAACGTTCAACACTAAGGCCAAAACTTGGGTATTGGCAAGGAAGGCTTTAGGACACAAAATAAAAGCAGAGAGAAAATGCAAAGATCCAAAATTTTGCAGCAGATTGATCGTGGTCGCTAAAGCCAATTCTGCAGGGGTATTCCACATTAGTTGCCTCTCACAACATGTAGTAGGTAACAACAGGTATATTTTCTCACTCCCCGACATGCAAGAGTATTAACGTCTATGCAAAAGCTGACGTCATACATGACGACAGTGTCCACAGATGATTGACCCTAAACAAAAGCTATTTTAGAGTCTCGTCAAACTGAAATATTACGAATGGGTCCATAGAATGGTGCGCGAAATTATGTGCTCCTAGATGATTTCGTGCAATCTCTACTGACAGAAATGCAGTCTTTACAAATAGCCAACAAATATCTAAATCACACATAATTTTGAAAAAGTTGGCCTGTGCTAGTTTCAATTAACGAATAAAGGTTATATCTGATGAGAGATCGTTTAAACTGACAAACTAGAAAATGTCATTCTTCATTAGGAATTCATTTTCGTACAATAATGGACACAACACAGAAAAGGAAAAATGCGTCTTGTCCCTGCGTTGTACCAACCATACCCAGTGGCTCTTCTCATGGTGAAGTCAAGTGAACACTTACATTATATATGGCACAGCTTTTAATCGATATCTTTTCAGAGTGGACGGGTATCGTTAAATAACAGCCACTTATAACGCAGCATCTATATGAAAACGTTTTGAACATTACCTTCACAACAGTTCTCATTTTCGTTCAAAGCATAGTAGAAAACGCCCACCTCATTGGAGGGATATGTTCCGCGAACTCGATTCCGTAACATGATTGTAGAGTATACGATAGTCTTTGGTCACAATTGTCCTAGATTTACAATGTGTATTTATGAAAATAAAGTGTACACATACCCGAACAAAGCGTTTAGATTACCTGTCAGAGTAGCGCATGTCCTAGAAATGTATGTCAAGTAGTTTACCCTGGGACACAACACAACATACTAGGCGGATCTCATCAGAGTTGAAGATCAATATATTCACCAGAGGTGGTAACACTCTCTCAATTAAAAGTGGTAGGTCTTATCGATCCACTGAATCAGGTTGGCACATGTTAAATATCATCGTTTCTTGACGCATAGGTACCGTACTGCAAATCACATTTTTTACTTGTTTTTTTTTCAGATTATAAATCACTTAAAACATGTATCTTTGATTCACAGAAAGATGTTTCTAAATGTTTACATGATATGTTTATGACAAATAAGACATACATTATAAAATAACTTGTTAAAATTCTTTTAAATGAGGATTTAGTGATATCTTTTATAAACCGAAATATTACATTAATTAAAAAAAAAATCTGAAATTAAACTTTAAGAAATGCGCAGTTCGTAAAGAGAGATGATCTGGCCTTGTCGTATACATGCACATATGCTTACAAAACAATGTTTTCAATCACTGAATTATAAAATACCAGAGAAATTAATGTCCGCTGAATTTCAACAAGATACCTCATTTTCATTTTAGCAACTCAAAGCAATAAGTAAAAATCGACATAAGGCGGAAATTCATTCGCACTTATCAGTATAAAGTTGACAATATGTATGATACAGGATGTAGGTCTCATCAGTTACACCACATACACATCGTTGAGTGCCTTATGCGAAATACTTCATAATTTGAGTGGTTGATACTTTACATTCCAAACCGACAATCAACAAACTGTCCACCCATATCTACATCAGCTGTGGGAAAACAACATTTTATAGTCTATTTTTAACTGGACGAGTCGTCGTCCGTGTCCTTTTTCGTACCGTGTTATATCGTACGGACGACAATGTGTTTCCTACAAGTAGTTCTAGTCCTTGCGGTATCTACATTTTCCAAACTACAAGCTCAAAGTTTGTGTCAAGGTGTTGACTTAAAAAATGCAATCATAGAACAAAAAGTCATGGAAAATATCAGACCATTCATTGTTGAACTGATGCAAACTCAACACCAACACACAATGGAGGAGTGTGTACGGGTGTGTGACAGGAAAGTAAAACAAACGCACAACGCCACAAAACACCAACAAGAGTTCACACTGAAATATGAAAATATTTCGAAAAGGGTGGATGAAAATGCAGCGATTGTTAGAGAAATGAAGCAAACTAATCCAGATAATATTCTTCTCGAAGGTAAGGTCGAGGTTATAATTTAATGTTTGTTACTTTCATAGCTATGTAGCGAAAAAAATATCTAATGTTCATCATTTGCGTTGCCTATGACAATGTACGTCTCTTGGTATACTGATCGTGAACCTCTGAAATACATGGAACGATGAACTTAAGACACGCATGTTATTGCACCTTTAGGGTTATAGATACAGTATACAGAAAAACGAACTACACTTTACCATACGTCTGTTTCGTCCTTTTAGGATTCATCGGAGATGATAGGGGCCAAAAGGGTGGACATTCAGTAACTGGTCTAAACCAATGTTAAAACAGAATGAACTACGATTTTCTAACGTACTTTGACATCAATTTGTTGTTAAATAACTTTAGCTATTGCCAGGAAGTAAAATGCCACGAAATCACAATCTTACTATTAACTCTACAAGACACAATGAACGGCACGTGCTCACAGTCTTACTACAAGTATATATTGTGTATGCCATGATTGGTACAAACTCCTAACAATTCAATAGAAACTACAACCTCAGAAATGGTCGTTGCA
This sequence comes from Mizuhopecten yessoensis, assembly GCF_002113885.1. Taxonomy (NCBI): domain Eukaryota; kingdom Metazoa; phylum Mollusca; class Bivalvia; order Pectinida; family Pectinidae; genus Mizuhopecten; species Mizuhopecten yessoensis. Next base: position 417,252 of record NW_018480035.1, on the reverse strand, counting down.
ATGTATTTCTTTTTGCGATAACTAAAACTGCTTCATCCGAGATAGTCATACATCTGCAAAAGAGAACCTGAATTTAATTTGTGTACCAGAACCAGGTTTCAGATACAATAGTATATTCCTGTATTATGTTTAAGATATAATGTGGGTCGTACGGAAGCAGCCCTCTATATCAGATATCCTCGCCGTCATGAATAATTTTAACCTGAACACTACTTTGTACCATCGTTTCCATAAAATTGCAAATGTCCTCATGAGAATGATAAATGATAAATCGTATTTGTCATTAACAAAGCATTAGTTAATTTACCTAATTAACGTTGTTGCAGATTTCCCGATGCATATGAGCGAGTCATCTTTGAACCCAAGAACGTTTTTGTCACTTGACAGGAAGTCCCTTTTTAACTCCCGCAACCCATGGGCAAATCTCACGGATGGCGTTCCTGTTGATTGGCCGTCAGGAGGCAATAACACCCTTGAGAACTATTACGGTGTGAGGGGTTCTCTTCCTTTAAAACACCCAGATACCGTCTGTTTCGAGGTGGACGCGTACTACAGCATATATTTTAACTTGACTGGGCGAAACTTGTTGTTCGAGATTGGGATAGGGCGCGATAGCGCCATTGATAATTCCCATTACATTGGATGGGAGCCGGACTTTACATGGTCGTTCGTAGTTTCTCGCGATGACGTCACTGGTCGTGTAAAAAGTGCATGCCAGTCACAGCAAAAGAGCAACGACGAGACTGATGTGGGGAATAGTACGGCAGGCACCCAACACCACATGGAACTTGGAATCCGTGTCAACATGGCAGACGGAACAATGATGGTGATAGATAGATCTTCCCTTGCCATCATTTGTAATTTCACGAACATTGACGTCACCAAAAATCTCTGGCCTATGTTTGGTGTCTATGCGAAAAGTAGTACCGATGTCGTAGTGACGTTACGTCATAGCTTCTTACTGTCGTCGCGGACATGGATTAATCTCTGAAGGAATAGCAGTGTATATCTACAAGGATGAACATGGATATAGCAGACATCTTACAGACAAATAAATGGTTGATTTCTGTATAACATCGTCTCAATGATACATCATTTTGCCCTGTGTTAGATAATGATGACATATGTGTACCTATTGAAGAATGTACGCACATTAAAGCTATATTAAGTATCGCTATTATCGTGTCTAATTATGAGGTGTAACTTATTGACATAACAATCGCCATGTTTTAATAATGTTTTCTTTTAAAACATCCAAATATGTTATGAACATTTTACAAACCTACCAGTTACAACACAATAGTATATCGATGTCAACATCGTGATAACGACAACAGCGAAACTAAGTGAAATAAATTCAGCGCAATAGTATCTATCATAACTCACTACTTCAACGCAATTTCGACTATAATAATTCACTAATTCAAAGCAAAATTGACAATCATAAAGTATTGATATCTACTATAACACATCTGTTTTGTTTTGTTAAGGTTTAACGCCTTTTCAACGTCTTAGGTCATCCTATGAATACAGGTGCCGAGGATCAAATGTTAACTTTACAAAGCGAAGTTCAGACACAAGACATACATCCCTATTGTAGCTGGGTACGAACCCAAAAGAGTCAAAACGTTGGATATTGGCGGGATAAAAGTCCTGTGGAACAGATTCGCATGGAACTAATGTTATCATTTGGTTTATTTAAGGCTAGTTCTAGAGGTGATAAGTATTTTGTGAAAAAGATGGTGTTTAAGACACATACATGAAAACTCAACAGTTGAAACATATGACTGCACGCTAGGCAACAAACAAGTTGCAACAATTTTGATAAACTTTCTTTCTTTCCTATATATTTATGCCCACTTTATTTTCGTTCCAACACCGGCAACTTAAAAACTTTCCACTATCGCTGTTTTTGCTTTGCAGATGATTCCTCGTCCAGCGGTTAGACTAATTCTATTTCGCGCAGGCAATTTCGATAATACAATTACAACTCTGACAATACATAGACAACAACTACAAAACTACCACAACACAAACACAACCGCCACAACACAAACACAACTACAAAACTACCACAACACAAACACAACTGCCACAACTCAAACACAACTACCAAACTATAACAATATAAACACAACAACAAAACTGCCACAACACAAACACAACTACCGCAGCACAAACACAACTGCCATAACTCAACCACAACTACCACAACTCAAACACAACTACCGCAAAACAAACAATCACAACAAAACCGCCACAATACAAACACAACAATAAACTACCACAACACAAACACAACTTCCACAACACAAACACAACTGCCACCACTCAAACACAACAACAAAACTGCCACAACACAAACACAACTATCAAAATGTCACAACACAAACACAACTACCAAACTACCACAACACAAACACAGCTGCCAGAACTCAAACACGACTACCACAACACAAACACAGCTGCCAGAACTCAAACACGACTTCCACAACTCAAACACAACTACCACAGTACAAACTCAACTACCAAACTACCACAACACAAACACAACTGCCACAACACAAACACAACTACCACAATACGAACTCACCAACCAAACTATCACAACACTTACACAACAACAAAACCGCCACAACACAAACACAACTACCATACTACCACAGCACAAACACAGCTACCACAGTACAAACTCAACAACCAAACTATCACAAACCAAACACAACTATAACAACAGAAACACAACTACCACAACACAAACACAAATATCTCAACACAAACACATTTATCACAACACAAACACAACTATCTCAAGAACAACTACCACCACATGATGAAAACTACAAATACACAACATCCACAACACAATGACAGCTACAATAAACAATACATTTCAAAGGCAACAACCATAACACAATGACAGCTACAATAAACAATACATTTCAAAGACAACAACCATAACACAATGACAGCTACAATAAACAATACATTTCAAAGGCAACAACCATAACACAATGAGAGCTAGCACAGTAGGCTAGGTATACTAATACCCCGCTCCACCATTCAATTTTATAATATCTCGGCCTATCAGATGTCATAGCTCCATTTTGAATCCCTAATTTTAAAAGTCTGTTTCTAAATGTAAAGCTTACAAACCAATGACAACTGCCAAACTATGGCAACTATCAGAGCATAATGCAAATTTAAAAACAAAAACAAACCTTAACCACAACACATTGGAAACTACCAACACAAAGCACTTTTCACAGTATCTTATCAACTCCAGCATTCCAAGGAAAATGAATACAACACTAATCTAATACTGATAACTGCGACAACTAGCAATAAACTTAAATATAACATTGGCAAAACAGACGTAGCTACAACACAGGAATGACCACCGCATATAGAGGCTGAACAATAAACTTATAACATTACAAAACAGACGTAGCTACAAAACAGGAATGACCACCGCATATAGCAGCTGAACAACAAACTTATAACACTACAAAACAGACGTAGCTACCACACAGGAATGACCACAGCATATAGAAGCTAAAAAATAAACTTATAACACTACAAAACAGACGTAGCTACCACACAGGAATGACCACAGCATATAGAAGCTAAACAATAAACTTATAACCCTACAAAACAGACGTAGCTACAACACAGGATGACCATAACATATAGAAGCTGAACAATAAGCTTATAACATTACAAAACAGACGTAGCTACAACACTGGAATGACCACAACATATAGAAGCTGAACAACAAACTTATAACATTACGAAACAGACGTAGCTACAACACAGGAATCACCACAGCATATAGAAGCTGAACAATAAACTCATAACATTACAAAACAGACGTAGCTACAACACAGGAATGACCACAACATTTAGAAGCTGAACAATAAACTTATAACATTACAACACAGACGTAGCTACAACACAGGAATGACCGGAACATAGAGAAGCTGAACAACAAACTTATAACATTACAAAACAGACGTAGCTACAACACTGGAATGACCACAACATATAGAAGCTGAACAACAAACTTATAACAGTACAAAACAGACGTAGCTACAACACAGGAGTGACCACAGCATATAGAAGCTGAACAATAAAATTATAACACTACAAAACAGACGTAGCTACAACACAGAAATGACCACAACATATTGAAGCTGAACAATAAACTTATAACATTACAACACAGACGTAGCTACAACACAGGAATGACCGGAACATAGAGAAGCTGAACAACAAACTTATAACATTACAAAACAGACGTAGCCACAACACAGGAATGACCATAACATATAGAGGCTGAACAATAAACTTATAACATTTCAAAACAGACGTAGCTACAACACAGGAATAACCAAAACATATAGAAGCTAAACAATAAACTTATAACCCTACAAAACAGACGTAGCTATAACACAGGAATGACCACCGCATATAGAGGCTGAACAATAAACTCATAACATTACAAAACAGACGTAGCTACAACAAAGGAATGACCACAACATATAGAAGCTGAACCATAAACTTATAACATTACAAAACAGACGTAGCCACAACACAGGAATGACCACAGCATATAGAAACTGAACAATAAACTTATAACACTACAAAACGGACGTAGCTACAACACAGGAATGACCATAGCATATAGAAGCTGAACAATAAACTTATGACACTACAAAACAGACGTAGCTACAACACAGGAGTGACCACAGCATATAGAAGCTGAACAATAAACTCATAACATTACAAAACAGACGTAGCTACAACACTGGAATGACCACAACATATAGAAGCTGAACAACAAACTTATAACATTACGAAACAGACGTAGCTACAACACAGGAATCACCACAGCATATAGAAGCTGAACAATAAAATTATAACACTACAAAACAGACGTAGCTACAGCACAGGAATGACCACAGCATATAGAAGCTAAACAATAAACTTATAACACTACAAAACAGACGTAGCTATAACACAGGAATGACCACCGCATATAGAGGCTGAACAATAAACTTATAACATTACAAAGCAGACGTAGCTACAACACAGGAATGACCAAAGCATATAGAAGATGAACAATAAACTTATAACACTACAAAACAGAAGTAGCTACAACACAGGAATGACCACAGCACATAGAAGCTGAACAATAAACTTATAACATGACAAAACAGACGTAGCTACAACACAGGAATGACCACAACATTTAGAAGCTGAACAATAAACTTATAACATTACAAAGCAGACGTAGCTACAACACAGGAATGACCACCGCATATAGAGGCTGAACAATAAACTTATAACATTACAAAGCAGACGTAGCTACAACACAGGAATGACCATAGCATATAGAAGCTGAACAATAAACTTATAATATTACAAAACAGACGTAGCTACAACACAGCAATGACCACAACATATAGAAGCTGAACAACAAACTTATAACATTACGAAACAGACGTAGCTACAACACAGGAATGAACACAGCATATAGAAGCTGAACAATAAAATTATAACATTACAAAACAGACGTAGCTACAAAACAGGAATGACCACCGCATATAGCAGCTGAACAACAAACTTATAACACTACAAAACAGACGTAGCTACAACACAGAAATGACCACAACATATTGAAGCTGAACAATAAACTTATAACATTACGAAACAGACGTAGCTACAACACAGGAATCACCACAGCATATAGAAGCTGAACAATAAAATTATAACATTACAAAACAGACGTAGCTACAACACAGAAATGACCATAACATATAGAAGCTGAACAACAAACTTATAACATTACGAAACAGACGTAGCTACAACACAGGAATGACAACCGCATATAGAGGCTGAACAATAAACTTATAACATTACAAAACATACGTAGCTACAACACAGGAATGACCATAACATATAGAAGCTCACCAACAAACTACTATTCACCCACTTCTATCTAAAATCTATAAATACAAGGATTTTACCAGATCGTTTGCTCATAAGATCATAGAATGCAATCATCTGATCAGATCTAGAATGACGTAAACTATGTGATTGGTTGATTAAATTGGAACTTTCCAGCATAGAGGTTGTGTCATATTTTGTTCCCGTTTTTACAGGAAGTCATTACCTAATCGTACAATAGAAGACAATCTGTGAAAGTCGTTTGACTAATGAGGAGATCGACATATAACAAGCAAAACATTAACATTCGAATATTGACATCAGGAATAATGAACATTCATATTCCCTATGTCAAATATCCAAAATGTGCTAGGAACAAAATAAATAGGCGATAGCGCTAGCAACTCTGTCTTCGGCTCCCTTGGTTCGTGTTGAACTGCAAGGAAGACAACTCGTACAGTGAGCGAGCTGACGTGTATCAAAATAAACGTTAACCACTTGTACAGAACAGTGTTGAGACTTTAACAAGCTTATAAGCAGTATTACAAGATACTGGCGGTATAAAGACAACGTTCTACATTGTATGTACAAAGAGTGATAATATTCCAAAGCTAGATCGAGTCACAAGACACGCATCCCTATTATAATACGACATCGTCATTGGGTACAACCCCAGATGTGTCGACAAGCTGGATATTGACGGGATACTAGCATTTTGAAACAACCTCTTTATGGAACGTAGCTATTTATCTTGCGTATTGTCAGACCGTTTCATGTAAACCACAATTTCGAAAAATACCTTTGCCATTTTTTCACAAGTACACACAAACTATTTTTAAATAGTGGATAAACTAGTAAAAAATAGTTAAAAGTCTGGCGTGGCAAATATCTCTTTAAACTGTATGTTGCCCTTTCCTTCGTTAAGCCTGCTTAAAGAAAAAACAAAAATGATGCTTTTCCACCTTGGCTTTCTTTATATATTAAAGACTCATGCATGGAATTATTTTTGTGGTGTTGGAGAACTTACTTGGCATGCTGTGTCTTCAAACTTCATATATCTTCGACCAGTTCTTCAAAAACCCGTTTTGAACTTCTCATGTTGCAAAATTCGATCGTGTGTGGACCATACCGAAACGAGTTATGGTCACGTGATGCATAGTGAATTTCTGTTAAGAAATCGACAACCGGGAAGCTACCTCTTGACGTCAGTGTCCAGTAACTTACTCGAAACAGATCATCACAATTTTTTTTTCGTTTATAATATTTTGATTGTTCAGATTAATTATGACAACACCTTAGGTATTTGATTTTTTTTATATATAAATAAAAGTTACAGTCTTTATACCACATATAGGGATTATTTCCTTATGCCCGTTGTTTTCTTAAGAATAGAGATAAAAGGGTTGGCGGTTGGAAGTGTTGCATGGGCAAGTTTATTCTTGAGAGGACCTCTTGATCAGGTGAAGATTTAGGGGTTATTTTCTGGGTTTCGATCACTCCTCATTTGCCTTTTGGGTTTTTAAAAAACAAACATATGTGTTTTCCCCGCCCAAATTTGATCTCTTGTTTAAATGTTGTAGACACATCGTTTTTATTCAATATCATACTTCAGTATTTTAACCCTTTCACCCCTAGTTAACTTTAGTAGACTCTACCATGCATGTATTGGGATGAGTCCATTATGGTCTACAGTGGTGAAAGGGTTAATGTCCATATACGGCAATGTAAGGAGGGACAATGTTAGTGTGAAATAGATAGAATTTCACAATTTAGAGGGGGGAGGTACAAGTTTCTGTAGAAAGTAATATATGTTGGTGATGTTGTGAGCCATAACTATCCAGCCATGAGCAAATGTAAATATTATAAAGCGAAGTTGAGTCACAAGACAAACATCCCTATTGTAGTACGACATCTTTATTGGGTACAAACCCAAAAGTGTCGAAATTTTGGATATTGACGGGATAAAAGTCTTGTGAAACAGGCTCACATGTAAATAATGTTATCATTTGGTTTCTTTTCTTTTCATACAAGTCATGGTAATAATTTGTTTTTATAAAGACTGGTTTGAAGTTACTTTTAAGGAAACCATTTTCATCAAAACTCAAAATTTGAAATATACAACACCAAGGCAACAAACACGGCGCAACAACTTTTTACATGTTTTCTATCTTTCATACAGTCTCATAATCAAATAATTGCATACCGCCATTTTTGTAGTCGTCTGAACGTTGTCATTTCTCTTCTGTAAACAGTTTTCGTCTGTTCCCTTTCGTTTTTCTGCGTTCAAAAAACAGCAACTTCAAAACTTTCCAATATGTCTGCCTCTTTTTTGCAGACGACACCTCACCAACAATGGATTTCTTCAAATTCGCGCATGCTCGACAGCATTGCAATCAGATTCTGACAAATGATTGGTTGTTTTGAGGTGAAAGCAATATCACGCCACTTTGATTGACAAGAAATACCCATTTCGGGGCGGGGCTAATTGTGGAGTGAAAGATATTAATTAAATACCACAGGCAAATGGTGATTGACACCGATGTTAAATTTCACCGTTGATGAAATGAGCGCTGAAATGTAATTCATCAAATTGTAAACACTCTAGCATATACATACTCAGCCAATAAATACTGATCAAATCGACAGTCTGATTGAATGTCTGTGTGCAGGCCTGCTCCGCGCCGGTCACCAAACAGCAAATAATTGAATAATGGCAAAGAAACGAGACGAAAATATCTTGAGTTTGTTTTTAACGTGCATTATCCATTGATTGTCTGATTTCAAAAGGGACATCGATGGGGGATTTGTTGTGATGACAGATCTAGTCTAAGAGAACCCCCATCCCTCCCCCTTAGTCTAATGGGCTCAATAATTGTATATATATCGAATTTTTTGGAAAGTACTGACCATGTTTCCACTGTCTGCTTTCATGAACAGAGAATTATCAAAATTACATGTTAATTTTGTATGTACTTTTATATTAAGTTCCTTGGCAAATCCATCGTACATGGCTTTAAAACCTCTACAGCTCGTATTACGCCCTTCCACATGCCCTCTCCAATCGGGAACCTTCGGCACTTTCCGTAAACTAGAAAATACTTTCCCTGCGCCAGTAAGAGACAAAAACCACAAACACACTTTTGCTGACACACGGCTTTACTGGGGGCCCAACCGGAAAAACGATGAAACAGACTAAACTGATATGATCTAGAACCCGGTACCGGGCAGTAGATCCGGAAACATACTCAGTAGTGGCGCTACCACTTTTCTCTAAAAAAAAGGAGCATATCCCACAGTTCGAATAGTCTTGTTGCGAGGAGATAGCTACACACTTCTGCTGGCTTGGTTATCTGACCAAGTATGTACATAGGCATCAATACAAAACACTAGTACTTTAACTCAAAATCAGAAATCTACCCAGTTCAATTGTACATAATATAGTCCTTGTAACGGTTAGGGAGATTGCACTCGCGCCTTGGACGAGAGGACGTAGTAGGTTCAAGGCTGATTTTGTCCAGAGGTGGCAGTACAGGAGTACTGCTATCGTCGTCATTTGGTATAGGATCACGTGAATCATCATCGGACGGTAGAGAGTGCTGAGGTGGCACTGAGATCACCATGAGGATGTCCGGGATTTGAGGTGTAGGAGCCTCCTTTTGAAGGACTGTTGATTCCTCCTCCTCGTCATCAGTAGACCCGTCTGCTATTGAGGAACCAGGGAAAGCATTGTCCACAATAGTATTAGCCACTTTGTAGCAGTCGGTGAGTTTTACTCGATAAGCTGTAGACCGCAATTGGTTGCCAACAAACTTCTGAATGTTACACCACGCTCCCTCCACTTTTACGACAAGATATCGGTCTCGGGCTTTGGTTTTGTTCCTGTCCGAATATAGGTACACAAGATCACCAACCCGAATAGTCGGACACTTAAAGATTAAGCCTGATGGGGATTTGCACTTCTCGCTGAAAGCATGGTTGGCTTGGCGGGTGTTATGTTGCTCCAATATAAGTGTCTGGTCATCCAATGGGATTTGTTGGTTGAGGAACTGATCACGATGAGACCACATTTCTCTTGATGACAGACCACGATTACGAATTCGGGTATTGACACGGGCAGTCGCCAAGGATAGAGGTAGTGGTGTCACTGCTCGGCATACTGGATCTTGGCGAAGAATTTCATCTTCCAACTCCTGAATAGCGCTTTCTGCCACAGGGTTCTTGTTGATGTTCTTCGGGTTACCAATTTCAATCGCCAATCGATACTGTGTGAGTAGTTCGTCACCTACTAGAGCTTTGAACCCTGGAGCGGCATCGGTTCGTACAACGGCAAAAGGACCATCTAATGGACTGAGTGGAATGCAGAGACGAAGGAGACCCTCCCTAAGCGTGTCTCGACGCTCATCCTCAAGTAGCATAGTTGAGGTGTACGATGTAACACATTCCCGCACAAGGAGGATGAATTGACGTTCACGTTTGATGACATCAGCAGCAAACTGACTGCCTACTGTTACCGTGGGATCAATTGTACTCTGGGTTGCCAAGAACGAAGGGGTTTTCCTCAGGGACGCGCACTGATGACAACTGTCAGTGACACGGTGGATAGCACTGTCCATGTCTAGAGCGTATAAATATCTGTTGACCACGGACTTGAGTTGATGATTGCTGGGGTGTCCTAGCTTAATGTGAAGAGCTGTAAGTAGGCCATCGAGAACCTGTCGTGGAACGATGATGTTATCTGTCACTTTTGAGAACGGAATGTTGCGTTTGACGACCAGTAGTCCATCCTTTGAGAGGGAAGCAACATTGAGATATCGTTTGACGTCCTTAACAGTTGTCTGCTTCTTCGATGGACGAGTGCCTTGTTTGAGATGGGCACAAGTGCGGCGCAAGTCGCCACACTCCGATTGAATACCAAGCCAGGCTGACCGACTGAGGAAGGGCATTTGAGCAGTTCCGTTAAGGATCTCATCAGAACAGATGCTGCGCACAACAGAATCCGTCTTTAAACTCACAAAAGTACATACCTGACATGTTGGGTCTTCACAAGAGGGGGCATTACGGCTGGCAAAGTCAGATGGAAGAATAGAGGAGCCAGCCACGTGTCGAATTGAAACTTGGAATCGGCTGGCAGTCGACAAGAACGTAGTTACACGTGGACTAGCGGAGAACTCCCCTCGACAAAGCTTTTCGAAGGCTTGAACGCATGGCTTACTGTCGGTAAGGATACAAGTATTGAGGGCAGACTGAATTATATATGGTGAAAAATGTTTGATCGCAGCTGCAATAGAGAGCGCTTCTATCTCGCATGGAAGCCACCGAGTTTGGTTCTTCCGCAATTTGGCACTGAAGAACCCGCCAAGCTCAGTTTTTCCCTCACGTGTGACATAGAGAGTAGCTCCTAGACCAGGATTCTTTACTGCACCATCAGTCACGATCCAGAGCTGGTCCTGGGGTCGAGGCAGTGTGATAGTACGGTTGGATAACAGTGCTTTTTGTGCTTTGTCGAAAGCACAGATCAATTCATCTGACCACGCAATACTGTCCTTTGACTCGTGTCCTGCTACTGCATTATCGAGGGGTGAAATAAGAATCGAGCAGTCCTTCATAACTCTTGCCAACACTTTGTAGGCGCCGATAAAAGATCGGAGACCAGAAACATTTGAAGGCTTTGGGCATGTGGATAGGGTAGATATCCGATGGGGGCTCGCACGGATTGTTCCAAGGCACCATATCCATCCCAATATTGAAGTTTGCTTGGGAGCTATCACGGTCTTTGTTGCAGAGAGGCTCAAGCCACTTTGACTTAGTGCTCTCAACACATCTGTCCAGTTGTTTAATAGCTCCCCCAGGGTGTTACCACCACAATAAAGGTCATCTGCCATTTTCGCGATACACCCCCTTTTCCACAAGACCACCAAGTACTCGGCATGTTAGCTCTTCAAGGGCGGTTTCAGAACCAGGCATTCCCATAGCACATCTTGCGTAGACTCGGACGCCCTTGAATGGTGTGGCTACCCCACAGTACTTCATTGAATCCCGCGACAACGGAATCTGGTAAAATGCCTTTGTAAGGTCTGTGGCGATGATGTATTTCCATTGCGCAATCTGGCGGAGGGTGGAGTCCACGTCTGGCATAAGGGATGGCTGCGGTTTGGCATAGCGACCGACATCTGCAAAGGCGATAACCAGACGGAAACCCCCATTTGGCTTCTTAATCAAGAATGATGGGTTCACATACTCAACAGCGATGTTTACGTCTTCTGGTCGTTTAAATACACCTATACCCTCTAGCTCGTCGAATTTCTGTTGAAGCTCACCCAGTTGGTTTCGGGAGTACTGGGGTACCCTCCCCTTTCTCTGGGGGGGCTGAACGGGCCCCATATTTACATGCGCCTGGAAGGGGCCTACTGCACCATTGTACCCAGCAAATATCGGGTTGAAAACCTCATCAAACTCTTTAAGAACAGTTTTAAATTTGGCCTTCATGTCACATGGCATGATGTTGTCAGGATCAAGGTTGACAAGATCAGAGTGATGAGCTGTTCTTGGACATTTGGATATTTTGGGTGACACAGGAGCGTCGCCCGAGGCTGAGTTGTCGGGAAGGAATGTACTACGGGCAATGCAGAAGTGTTCATTCTTCTTCACCAGTTGAGGTTCTCCTGTGAGATTAGGAATGCGGATCTTGCCAGAGATACTAGATATGATGGAAGGTTGAGGCCAGTTGGATTTAGTATTGTTGATTGACGCATGTGGTTCCACCGCCACCTTTGTACCAAGCTCCTCAGGGAGTTCTACTTCCAAGTACTCTCCTGGCCAGACAGTTGGGCAAGACGGGGCGCGTAACACTTGTCGCACAGCATGTCTGTCCATTGGGGAGGGTGGAGAACAGTATAACGAATTACCTCCCAGAATAACCTGTCTTTTGGCAGGACGGATGAGGACATCGTTCGCTTCCATAAATGGAATACCTGCTAGAATATCAGAGTCTAGATTCTCGACGACCAGTCCCTCAAAATAAAGCTCATGCCCATCACGAGAGAATGTTGACCGCGTTTCGCCCAACACGTTTAGCGGAGAAGACCCATCTGCCTGGTGCGCAGACTGGGTTGTAGTTGTCACACGCAAATCTAAGGCAGTAGCGCAAGATGCACGTATCATGTCTCCTGTTGCACCGCTATCAATGATAAGGCGCACAGTATTATGGTCATGGAACACATCCAGATATGGTGACTGTAGTATTTTGGCCCTGGCAATGACGGAGGGTTGAGGCTCCTCACTGTCCGGATATGGCTCCACCTCCTCGTCACACATTCCTGCAACCTGTCGTGTTTTAGCAAAGAACTTCTGGTCCTGTGCCGGGAGGAAGCTGCATTTACTTAAAAAATGGTCACTTGCCCTTCCTTCAGCTTTACATAACGGACAGGACTTCCAGCTCTTTCTAAATGGTTTCGACTGTTTGGGACGAAACGATGCAGCGGCTCGCATAGCTTTAGCATCCTCAGTTGTTTGAAGTTCTTCTCGTAGCGAGTCGAGAGCTTGCGATATTTCCGGCTTTATTGACGCGAGCGTGCGTGATCGTAATTCTGTGCCGTAACGCTGCTTCACGAGTTTAGGAAGGTCACTGTGAATGAGCCTTAACCAGGTTAATACAACAAAATTTTCCAGAGACGGTGAAAGTTCTTCATCTTCATCAATTCGCTCCCCATGATGGGTGATGCCTGAATCTCTGTGTAACAGGTTGTCCTCTGTGAACGCCATCAGCCTTTGGTATAAGTCCTCCGGTCTCTCCGTAGGTTCTAATTTAATGGAGCAAAAGTCGATTAGATGGGCCCCTGTTGACTGAAACCCATAATGAAGACGAATCTGCTGCCAAAGAAATTCAACTGACGTGGAATTTTTCACAATAGTATTTCTAGAAATTATGGGGGCATAGTTAGCAATCTGTCCTAACATTAATTCCAACATTCCCACTTTTTGATCACGTGTCCGCCGCCTTCCTTCGGGTACAGGTTCGCCATCATCCACAAAACCCCTGTGCTGTGTTGTTCTCGTTTTCTTCTGCCATTGTACGCCATCAACTAGAAACGGGGCAAAGTTTTGATCTAAAGAAAGGGTATACATGAGATTTTGTCTCCAATTTTCAAAAGAATTGACTGTTTCATTTTTTGTAAGGCACCATTGTTTCGGCGCCCTGTGCGTGTTAACCATTTTTGTTTCAAGTGCGTTCCACAGTAGAAATGACACTACGATGCGGTTTTAGTTTGTACCTTATTGTGCGTGGACGATTCGTTTCTTCATACGTTTGTTGGAAGATGTGAGTTCATATATACCGCTGCCACCACGCCAGTAAGAGACAAAAACCACAAACACACTTTTGCTGACACACGGCTTTACTGGTGGCCCAACCGGAAAAACGATGAAACAGACTAAACTGATATGATCTAGAACCCGGTATCGGGCAGGAGATCCGGAAACATACTCAGTAGTGGCGCTGGCTGGTATCCTCTCCTTCCGGTACATAGAATTAGCAGTCTGCCTAAAAACACCACACACGAGACAATTTGGCGAGTCAAAGTATTCAGTTTCGTCGAAAGTTCAAATGTGTCAACAGTATGATAAAAATAAGCACGGATATCAATAACATTCGTTATCTCGAGGCTGACAAATGAGAGACATTTCTTGCTAAAATTGAGGCCGGCAACTGCGCCCTACTAAACAAGCCAGATCGAACTGAAAGACTAGCTTTAAATTAAAGCATTTTTGTTTGCTTGTTTATTCTGATCACAAAATATAGAATTTGACCCTCAGGATTCAGCTAGTTTTCGTGCTTAACTAAATATTTTTGGTTAAATTTGAACCAGTAACAACTGCAATAAACTAAAAAAATATATACAAACAAAATTATGGCACCGAATATAAAAACACCTTCATACAGATCTACTATACAAAAGAAATATTCATATTCTTCAACCATGCGATTTTCAAAACATGACAAAGAATTAGTATAACTAAAAGTTGATTCCCAAATACAGTCGAGTTTCGATCATTGAAGACACCCTTGTCGCCCTGTAATCATGAATCTGTTATCCCGCTATCTTGTCACTTTTAAAGAACGGATGGACCTTCTTTCCGTACGTGTACAAATCTAGCAATTTCGCAATCCGGTCGGATTATCGAGGTTTCACTTTATATGATATGTACCTGTGGGTAGCGACCGGGTGTGGAACTACTTGATGTCGATATAGACAGTGGGTCACTTTAGAATCATTATATCGGAGATTGTTCCAGTAAATTATTTATCAATCGATGACCAATTAATTACACTTCTAAATGTACTGTTTCGAAATTATAATTCAATCCAATTTTATCTGCGCATTTATAATTACATAGGTATGAACATTACCAAAAAAGCATGATAGCAAAGTCTTTATACCGCACAGGGATCAGAAACACAGTAACTATCGATGACCATAATGGAGACAATATAAGTAAATTCTATTCTCTGTGACTATCGTAACAATGTGTCTGGCGCCTGTGTTAAATCGAGGTAATTTTCGAATTATGAGAACAAATTTATTGTCAATTCCAGGAACCCGATAAGCCACGTATAGGCATATAATTGTTATTCCACAAACATCTTTTATTACCTAGGCGGGGTATTCCAATAACCATGGCAACCCGTACCCAGGTAGAGACTCCAGGGATGCTGGTACTGTGGCTGACACCTGTGTATGTGTGGCATTGCTTAGCAGAGCTAGACACAGAGGACAACGTGTGTCGCCTTTATCCCACCATACACCACGTCGTTGATCACCTATCATTGTCGCCACACAAAGTAATCAAACAGTTGGTTTCCAAAAAGAAAGAGTGTTTTAAACGACCCTATAAGCTTAACCAGTAATACTGACCAGGGATACTGACCAGTTACTGACCAGTGATGGCTTCAAAGATCGAAGACTTGAGTGCTGTGGTACTGGACAATGGGTCGGGCATGTGTAAGGCCGGGTTTGCTGGGGACGACGCCCCTCGCTCTGTGTTTCCTTCCATAGTCGGCAGACCCAGGCATCAGGTAGGAAGATCTCCCAGATTTTAAAATCAACTCTTTAAAACTACGTCTATCGTTCATAACGGTAAAACAGTCAAAATATTCAAAAGTACGCTCACGAAATGTTTCCTTATTGTTTTTGTGCAAGAAATTCATTATTTATATTTGAGTAAAATTTAGTCAAGCCAACCTTAAACCAGTAAAAAACAGTTTCTTTTTTTAAAGCATGTTGTCAACATCAAGTCGATCAAAATGATCATCACTAAAAGTTTTAAATAATGAAGTTTTCATTCTAACTGTCAATTCAGAAAAGTCAATGACGATGGTGAAATTCTGTCCAAAACAGCATTAAAGATTTTTTGGGGATTGTTTTTTATTTTACTCGGTAAAGGAAATAATCGAAATCAAAAGGTTCTGCTCTAGATATTCAGGTTAATAGAGAGCGGAAGCCTTGGGTTTCAAAGATGAAAGTGTTGTATAGTCAATTAATCGAGAAATGGCTCAGGTATGAAAATGTATTACACAAGTTAAACAAGTATTATGCAAGATACTGTCATTATCAACGCCATCACTGCGCTCGGCATCAAACTGTGACGTCATAAGCATTAAGCTCTGTGATTTTATGTATACAATTAGTTACATATAATTACTTGTGTATGGTTAGCCGTTATACATGTTCTTGCAAATTGATACCCGATTCCTCCGAAATTGCCACCGGAAACATCTGAGTTTTGCCCTTACCGACTCGCGACAATCCGCATTTGAAATAATTCAATATACAAAAAATGTACATGTATATATATTGGGCAACCTTCGAACCGTGGATTCATGAATACCAAAATGTGCTTTATTGCTCTTCACGAAAGTCCATGAAATTATTTTCATAATACGCCATATTCTACCGTATCATATGGACATGTAAAGATATATGTAATAAATACGTACTTCTTTTGTACACCATTGGATTAATCTCGGGCGTGGCTGAACGACACCCAATACCAATGTATTGATTCTTGATGTCGTAGGCAAAACCACGTAAAACCAAGCATTGTGTTTCATAAAGCTCTAGTAATCGTAAACAGTCGTTATACGGACAGTCGTTAGCAATGTATACCAGCGTAAACAGTCGTAATACGGACAGTCGTAAGCAATGTATATCAGCGGAAACAGTCGTTATATGAACAGTCGTTAGCAATGTGTATCAGCGGACACAGTCGTTATATGGACAGTCGTTAGCAATGTATACCAGCGGAAACAGTCGTTATACGGACAGTCGTTAGCAATGTATACCAGCGGAAACAGGCGTTATACGGACAGTCGTTAGCAATGTATACCAGCGTAAACTGTCGTTATACGGACAGTCGTTAGCAATGTTTACCAGCGCAAACAGTCGTTATACGGACAGTCGCTAGTAATGTATACCAGCGTAAACAGTCGTTATCCGGACAGTCGTTAGCAATGTATACCAGCGTAAACTGTCGTTATACGGACAGTCGTTAGCAATGTTTACCAGCGCAAACAGTCGTTATACGGACAGTCGTTAGCAATGTATACCAGCGTAAACAGTCGTTATATGGACAGTCGTTAGTAATGTATACCGGCGTAATTAGTCGTTATACGGACAGTCGTTATACGGACAGTCGTTAGTAATGTATACCGGCGTAATTAGTCGTTATACGGACAGTCGTTATACGGACAGTCGTTAGTAATGAATACCAGCGTAAACAGTCGTTATACGGACAGTCGTTATACGGACAGTCGTTATACGGACAGTCGTTAGTAATGTATACCAGCGTAAACAGTCGTTATACGGACAGTCGTTAGTAATGTATACCGGCGTAAACAGTCGTTATACGGACAGTCGTTAGTAATGTATACCAGCGTAAACAGTCGTTATACGGACAGTCGTTAGTAATGTATACCAGCGTAAACAGTCGTTATACGGACAGTCGTTAGTAATGTATACCAGCGTAAACAGTCGTTATACGGACAGTCGTTAGTAATGTATACCAGCGTAAACAGTCGTTATACGGACAGTCGTTAGTAATGTATACCAGCGTAAACAGTCGTTATACGGACAGTCGTTAGTAATGTATACCAGCGTAAACAGTCGTTATACGGACAGTCGTTAGTAATGTATACCAGCGTAAACAGTCGTTATACGGACAGTCGTTAGTAATGTATACCAGCGTAAACAGTCGTTATACGGACAGTCGTTAGTAATGTATACCAGCGTAAACAGTCGTTATACGGACAGTCGTTAGCAATGTATACCAGCGTAAACAGTCGTTATACGGATCGTCGTTAGTTATGTATACCAGCGTAAACAGTCGTTATACGGACAGTCGTTAGCAATGTATACCAGCGCAAACAGTCGTTATACGAACAGTCGCTAGTAATGTATACCAACGTAAACAGTCGTTATACGGACAGTCGTTAGTAATGTATACCAGCGTAAACAGTTGTTATACGGACAGTCGTTTGTAATGTATACCAGACTAAACAGTCGTTATACGGACAGTCGTTAGAAATGTATACCATCGTAAACAGTCGTTATATGGACAGTCGTTAGTAATGTATACCAGCGTAAACAATCGTTATTCGGACAGTCGTTAGCAATGTATACCAGCGCAAACAGTCGCTATACGAACAGTCGCTAGTAATGTATACCAGCATAAACAGTCGTTATACGGACAGTCGTTAGAAATGTATACCATCGTAAACAGTCGTTATATGGACAGTCGTTAGTAATGTATACAAGTGTAAACAGTCGTTATACGGACAGTCGTTAGAAATGTATACCATCGTAAACAGTCGTTATATGGACAGTCGTTAGTAATGTATACCAGCGTAAACAGGCGTTATACGGACAGTCGTTAGCGATGTATACCAGCGTAAACAGTCGTTATACGGACAGATCGTCCTTAGTTATGTATACCAGCGTAAACAGTCGTTATACGTACAGTCGTTAGTAATGTATACCAGCGTAAACAGTCATTATACGGACAGTCGTTAGTAATGTATACCTGCGTAAACAGTCATTATACGGACAGTCGTTAGTAATGTATACCAGCGGAAACAGTCGTTATACGGACAGTCGTTAGCAAGGTATACCAATCACAATGGGGAGGACAGTCGTTAGTAATGTATACCAGCGTAAACAGTCATTATACGGACAGTCGTTAGTAATGTATACCGGCGTAAACATTCTATACGGACAGTCGTTATACGGACAGTCGTTAGTAATGTAAACCTGCGTAAACAATCGTTATACGGACAGTCGTTAGTAATGTAAACCAGCGTAAACAGTCGTTATACGGACAGTTGTGTATCAGCGGCCACAGTCGTTATATGGACAGTCGTTAGCAATGTATACCAGCGCAAACAGTCGTTATACGGACAGTCGTTAGCGATGTATACCAGCGTAAACAGTCGTTATACGGACAGTACAGTCGTTAGCAATGTATACCAGCGTAAAAAGTTGTTATACGGACAGTCGTTAGTAATGTATACCTGAGTAAACAGTCGTTATACGGACAGTCGTTAGCAATGTATACCAGTGCAAACAGTCGTTATACGGACAGTCGTTAGCAAGTATACCAGCGCAAACAGTCGTTATACGGACAGTGGCAATGTATACCAGCGTAAACAGTCGTTATAAGGACAGTCGTTAGTAATGTATACCAGCGTTAACAGTCGTTATATGGACAGTCGTTAGTAATGTATACCAGCGTTAACAGTCGTTATATGGACAGTCGTTAGTAATGTATACCAGCGTAAACAATCGTTATACGGACAGTCGTTAGCAATGTATACCAGCGCAAACAGTCGCTATACGAACAGTCGCTAGTAATGTATACCAGCGTAAACAGTCGTCATACGGACAGTCGTTAGTAATGTATACCAGCGCAAACAGTCGTTATACGGACAGTCGTTAGCAATGTATACCAGCGCAAACAGTCGCTATACGAACAGTCGCTAGTAATGTATACGGACAGTCGTTATACGGACAGTCGTTAGGAATGAATACCAGTGTAAACAGTCGTTATACGGACAGTCGTTAGGAATGAATACCAGTGTAAACAGTCGTTATACGGACAGTCGTTAGAAATGTATACCAGCGTAAACAGTCGTTATACGTACAGTCGTTAGTAATGTATACCAGCGTAAACAGGCGTTATACGGACAGTCGTTAGTAATGTATACCTGCGTAAACAGTCATTATACGGACAGTCGTTAGTAATGTATACCTGCGTAAACAGTCATTATACGGACAGTCGTTAGTAATGTATACCTGCGTAAACATTCGTTATACG
Source organism: Mizuhopecten yessoensis (assembly GCF_002113885.1). Taxonomy (NCBI): domain Eukaryota; kingdom Metazoa; phylum Mollusca; class Bivalvia; order Pectinida; family Pectinidae; genus Mizuhopecten; species Mizuhopecten yessoensis. The sequence continues at coordinate 396,939 of NW_018480035.1, read as the reverse complement.
GACAGTCGTTAGTAATGTAAACCTGCGTAAACAATCGTTATACGGACAGTCGTTAGTAATGTAAACCTGCGTAAACAATCGTTATACGGACAGTCGTTAGCAATGTATACCAGCGCAAACAGTCGCTATACGAACAGTCGCTAGTAATGTATACCAGCATAAACAGTCGTTATACGGACAGTCGTTAGAAATGTATACCAGCGTAAACAGTCGTTATAAGGACAGTCGTTAGTAATGTATACCAGCGTAAACAGGCGTTATACGGACAGTCGTTAGCGATGTATACCAGCGTAAACAGTCGTTATACGTACAGTCGTTAGTAATGTATACCAGCGTAAACAATCGTTATTCGGACAGTCGTTAGCAATGTATACCAGCGTAAAAAGTTGTTATACGGACAGTCGTTAGTAATGTATACCAGCGTAAACAATCGTTATACGGACAGTCGTTAGCAATGTATACCGGCGTAAACAGTCGTTATACAGACAGTCGTTAGCAATGTATACCAGCGTAAAAAGTTGTTATACGGACAGTCGTTAGTAATGTATACCTGCGTAAACAGTCGTCATACGGACAGTCGTTATACGGACAGTCGTTATACGTACAGTCGTTAGTAATGTATACCAGCGTAAACAATCGTTATTCGGACAGTCGTTAGCAATGTATACCAGCGGAAACAGTCGTTATACGGACAGTCGTTGGCAATGTATACCAGCGTAAACAGTCGTGATATGGACAGTCGTTAGTAATGTATACAAGTGTAAACAGTCGTTATACGGACAGTCGTTAGCAATGTATACCAGCGTAAACAGTTGTTATACGGACAGTCGTTATACGGACAGTCGTTAGTAATGTATACCGGCGTAAACATTCATTATACGGACAGTCGTTAGTAATGTATACCGGCGTAAACATTCATTATACGGACAGTCGTTAGTAATGTATACCAGCGTTAACAGTCGTTATATGGATTGTTATACGGACAGTCGTTAGTAATGTATACCAGCGTTAACAGTCGTTATATGGACAGTCGTTAGTAATGTATACCAGCGTTAACAGTCGTTATATGGATTGTTATACGGACAGTCGTTAGTAATGTATACCGGCGTAAACAGTTGTTATACGGACAGTCGTTAGTAATGTATACCAGACTAAACAGTCGTTATACGGACAGTCGTTAGTAATGTATACCAGCGTTAACAGTCGTTATACGGACAGGCGTTAGTAATGTATACCAGCGTAAACAGTCGTTATACGGATCGTCGTTAGTTATGTATACCAGCGTAAACAGTCGTTATACAGACAGTGGCTAGCAATGTATACCAGCGTTAACAGTCGTTATACGGACAGGCGTTAGTAATGTATACCAGCGTAAACAGTTGTTATACCGACAGTCGTTAGTAATGTATACCAGCGTTAACAGGCGTTATACGGACAGTCGTTAGTAATGTATGCCAGCGTAAACAGTCGTTATACGGACAGTGGTTAGCAATGTATACCAGCGTAAACTGTCGTTATACGGACAGTCGTTAGCAATGTATACCAGCGCAAACAGTCGTTATACGGACCGTCGTTAGTAATGTATCCCAGCGTAAACAGTCGTTATACGGACAGTGGTTAGCAATGTATACCAGCGTAAACTGTCGTTATACGGACAGTCGTTAGCAATGTATACCGGCGTAAACAGTCGTTATACGGACCGTCGTTAGTAATGTATACCAGCGTAAACAGTCGTTATACGGACAGTGGCTAGCAATGTATACCAGCGTACGGACCGTCTATACGGACAGTCGTTAGTAATGTATACCGGCGTAATTAGTCGTTATACGGACAGTCGTTATACGGACAGTCGTTAGCAATGTATACCAGCGTAAACAGTTTTTATACGGACAGTCGTTATACGGACAGTCGTTATTAATGTATACCGGCGTAAACAGTCGTTATACGGACAGTCGTTAGCAATGTATACCAATCACAATGGGGAGGACATCAACGGGGAGGGGATAACAATGGGGAGGGGCAACATTAGGGAGTGGACAACAATGGGGAGGGGACAACAATGGGGAGGGACAACAATGGGGGGGGCAACAATGGGGAGGCAACAACAATGGGGAGAGGACAACAATGGGTAGGGGATAACAATGGGAGGGGACAACAATGGGGAGGGGACAACAATGGTGGGGCATTAATGGGGGGGGAACAACAATGGAGAGGAACAGCAATGGGGCGGGGGCAGCAATAAAGAGGGGGACAAAAATGGGGCGGGGACAGCAATTGAGAGGAACAACAATGTGGAGGGATATCAATAAGGAGGGTACAACAATAGGGAGGGACAACAATGGGGAGTGACAACAATGGGGAGGGACAACAATGGGGAGGGTCTCGCGAAACATTAATATGAAGAGGCAGGCAATTATTAGATATTTTACATCACCTCCAAATGTATCTTGGTTGTATTTCTAATTAATGACTAAATGAAGCTAGGAATAACGTATATACCTTTCAAATTTCCCCAAACGCTCTAAATGGGTTTCTTTTATTCTGTTTTATTTCCTCAGAGAATACTGTCCCGTCACTAAAAACACTTCACATTAGCATTGTTGGGTATATATAGATGTACGTACCGTTTTTCATTTTTAAACAGGACAACCGTGGCCTGTGATTGGTTGACAAGGTGATGCCAAATGTCTTCGTCTCTATGTCTGATTTTGCTCTAACTTAAAATTTACATCTTGAAGGTGTATGTTATGGCATTACAAATTCTTTCATGTGAACATTTGAATCTACAGGGTCAGTTTTGTAACGGTTACAATGAGAACCTTTTTGTATTGTTGCGAGCTGTAACCCGGGTCTGTTTGTGTTGCAGGGGGTCATGATTGGGATGGGACAGAAGGATTCCTACGTCGGAGACGAGGCTCAAAGTAAGAGAGGCATACTCACCCTCAAATACCCAATCGAGCACGGCATCGTCACAAACTGGGACGACATGGAGAAAGTCTGGCACCACACATTCTACAACGAACTCCGTGTCGCCCCAGATGAACACCCCATACTCATGACGGAGGCGCCGTTGAATCCGAAGGCGAACCGGGAGAAGATGACGCAGATTATGTTCGAGACGTTCAACACACCGGCGTTTTACGTAGCTATCCAGGCCGTGTTGTCCCTGTATTCCTCAGGTCGCACCACAGGGATAGTGTTAGACTCGGGGGATGGCGTCACGCACACCGTGCCGATCTACGAAGGGTACGCCTTGCCTCATGCCATCTTGAGGATCGATCTGGCAGGCAGGGATCTCACCGACTACCTGATGAAAATCATGACGGAACGGGGTTACTCCTTCACAACAACAGCCGAAAGAGAGATTGTCAGGGATATCAAAGAGAAACTATGCTACATTGCACAAGATTTTGACGATGATATGGTGCTGTCTGCCACTTCTAAAGACATGGAAAGGACATACGAACTACCCGATGGTCAGGTGATCAGCATTGGTAACGAGAGATTCAGGTGTCCGGAAGCGATGTTCCAACCTTCCTTTATCGGTATTGAAATGGCGGGCATGCACGAATCCACATACAACTCAATTCTTAAATGCGACGTTGACATCAGAAAAGATCTCTATTCCAACATCGTATTATCCGGAGGTTCAACTATGTTCCCAGGAGTAGCAGAACGTATGAGTAAAGAGGTCGCGTCCTTGGCCCCGGAACTCATCAAGGTGAAGGTCGTTGCTCCACCTGAGCGGAAGTACTCTGTTTGGATTGGAGGATCGATCCTTGCCTCGTTGTCGACCTTTGAACAGATGTGGATCAGTCGGCAGGAATATAACGAGGCGGGAGCCGGTATCATTCATAGAAAATGTTTCTAGTCGCTCATTATACATGTAGTTTGTATTTTTGTATCAGAAAATGTCCGTTAATGCATTTTAAATTAAACACAACTTAATGGTACAGTTGTGGGACCGCACAACGCACCAAAAATAGCGTGCGCACACCGTGCATACATCGTTCACACACCGTCCGCACATCGTCCACACATGGTGCGCACAACTGTGCGATTTAGCAATCGTTCGCCCCGTTGTGCGATTCTCTCCGCACAACTGTGCGATTTGGTATCATTTGTAGATCAAAATTACGGAATGACAAAAATACGGAAGGCTTATATGCGATAATGTACACTGTGTATATATCTGTAATTTCTCATCACAATAATCAAGATTACACAATTTCACAATGCGTGTTACACAGTATTACAGCGACCGTAAGGCTGTCAAGAATGGGTTTGGCTCCAAGGTAACAGAACAGGTAAATAACAATTTTATGAGTGTCCGGAGTTTTTTCTGACCAGTGCCTGACACACAGAGCTGATATGCGATACCGTTTGACCATAATGAATAGTATTTGTTATTTGCATTCGTTTGCCTATGGCTCCCCTTCACCTGGATTTTCACCCCCCCGGCCTTACCCGACGAGTTACGTAAGTGCCCCAGGCGGGGAGAAAACTACGGGCCAGATACATGTACAAAGTGGTTATGTTTACCTGTATACGGGATTGGGTTGTAATTTTACATGTGACGATTATGTTTGTTTAAAAACACAGAAAACACAATTTCTAAATATAAGAATATATAGACAGAAAGATAATTATATAAGTTTATAGATGTTGCTAGAATATAGAAACATACGTTAACATCAAGGGTATATGTTTAAACACAAAACCGTATAAATTGTTAAGGCATTCCTCAATTTACACCAACCACGATTGTTATCGCACAGCGTCCGTCCATCGTGCGCACCGATGTGCGCAAGCAATGATCGTCCAGCTTTTTATCGTTCGCCCATCGTGCACACACCGTTTACACACCGTGCACACATCGTGAGCACACCGCACATCGTGTAACGTTGTGCGATCCCACAACTGTATTATGCTTTTTTCTCGTCGTTTTACCCCCTCGTTTGAACGTTGTCCCTATCACAACAGTAGCTTTATTCCCTCCGGATCACGTCAGTTAAGTAACATTGGCAGGGACACTTAATTCTTCTTTCAGGTTATGGGTATTCACTGCACAGCCGTATTCATATAACCTAAGCTGTTAGCAAGAACGTTAACATCAATACAAACAAAACCACCTCACAAGTTATAACCGTGAAGAACATTTCCATTTCATAGTTGGTTATATATCAAGATGAAGCAACAAAATTGAACTTTTCTGGCTAAGAGCTACTCCCCTTGACAGGGCATTCGTAATAGTAGTCTCGGTCAACCAGACGCTTGCGCAGGCAACAAGAGTCTGGTTGAACGAGACTATCATAATTGTAGTATAGTCATTCATTATGTCGGAATGGTAGTGTATAGGTTCCGAGTTCGAATCCTGCATGCTTTGTTTCTTGTTCATTTTTATATGTGTTTTCAAACATTTATAATTCTGTAAACTGTATCACAATGTATGATGTATATGGACTACTTTTGTAAACAAGAGATCCCAGAGGGATCTTGGCGCCCACCATTGTACCATCTTCATTAGTTCTTTGTCAGTTCGATCTTTTCTCTTCTTTCCTCTTATCTGTCTGATCGAGTCATGTTCACAGTAAATGCACCTTGAGGTAACTTTTGATCTACACTTAATACTGATGTGTATGAAAGCCAACCTTCAAAGTGAGTTTGTCATTTCACATATTTACTAGTACAGTTACTTAATGTGCAAGAAATATAATTGATCATTGCAATATGAGAAAGATCTGTTTAGTTCTTCCTTTAGCCATTTTGTGTTTATGATCAGTCTCAAAATATAACATGGAAAACGAGGGATCAAAGGCAACCTACATATCAAATTTGAGAAGATTATTCCTGAGAAATAGTACTAACAAACCTTCAATGTCAAAAATCGAAGATGGCTGTCGGTAGGCAATTTTGTTTAACTGATCAGTTTCAAAAGTAAACATGAATAATAAAGGATAATTGGGAACCTGCATTGGCTGGCCCAAAAACAAATTTTGGGGCGAGTAAAGAATTTGAAGCACTAGTACTGGCCCAAATGACATATTGGTGGCCCAAATAATTTTGGCAAGACATTTTTCCACAGCATTTAACACAATGTTCAAGCACATTTAAATTACATTTAACATGACAATGTTTGTTATATGTAAAACAGAATAAAACATCATATTTTTAATTCTTCAACCCTAGTTAAAACCTAACATGATCCACTCCATTCAGGTCTTCCCTAAAAGAAATACACAAAACTCGCACCTCAAAGAAGACACTCTGGCAGTATTTATATAGAAATTCTGAAAAAAAAAAATCATCACACTTTCTAAATCACGGACAGTTAGATTCAAATCGAAGTAATGACATCTGAAAATTGTACTGCCCCCCAGTTAATTTGGAAGGGACTATACTTTCTTTTCTTCATAATTTTTTCAACAGCCTAAACTATTTTTGTTGGGCCAGTGACTACTTCACTTTTGACAACATTTGGTCGCCCGAGCGAGACTTTAATCGCCATTGTCAGGCACTGCTGCACAACAAGGGAACAAGGGGAACCTACATATAAAATTTGAGAAAGATCCCACCCGTACTTCCCGAGAAATAGCGATAACAAACTTTCACTATCAAAATCCAAGATGGCTGCCTGTCGGCTATGTTGTTATCCGATCAGTCTCAAAAGTTGCCCTGCACAGCTAAGTACCAAGGGGAACCTACATACACAATTTGAGAAAGATCCCTCTGGTACTTCTTGAGAAATACCGACAACAAGAAATGTTTAAGGACGGACGACGGACGACGGACCACGGACGCAGGGTGATTTGAATAGCCCACCATCAGATGATGGTGGGCTAAAAAGGAAATATATCATTTATGAGAGTAACAATCCTTAAAATACAGCATTATTTTATGGTGATCCTGACATAAACCCCCGCCCTCTACTCAGTCTATCGTTACACTAGAACTGCAGCAGGTCAAGTAGTCCATCGTCGGAAACCTCAAGTTAATTGCGTCGCCAACTTATCTACCAGTTTACACATATCGCCTACTCTTTTTCTAACGCGTGACCATTCTCACGGGAAGACGGATGAGGCGTAGAACTAAATATGTTTAAGAGCACACGATTCGGTGCTATCTTTACTATAACGTAGATTTAACAAATAAACAAAAACTTTGGGTATCCATTGGAGATAAGTTTGCATCATATCCGCGCCATCACAAGGAGGCAATATCACCAAAATACGGCCTCCGTCACAACCTGAGCACATTACATAGAGGCACGTTGTTACGTGTATATTATTCTCTTTATTTCCTCCGAATCGAAGATTTACAAAATAGAACAATACATATACGCATTCATTGAAGATTGACAAAGTAAGGTACATGTTATATAACAATATACAAACGGAAATTCGAAAGGTAAATTGTATTGTAAAGTAAGGGTTACGCTGGAGTTAACTCCCCTTTGAGTCACTACGCTCCTTAACTTAACTTATCTTAAGTTACTTAAGAGGACCATCATACGAAATACAGAAAAAGGAAAAATGTTACAATTGACACATTATAAAGTTTAGGGTAAGACATCATTTGTAGTAAAGTTTGCACATTCTGAATATACAAGTTACAGATTTTATGCGAAAGTCATCTAACTCCGATGAATTCAACTCATGCTCTACATTTCCTCCAATGAGGATATGAACCATATCATAATCAGACATAGAATGTAAGTACACACTAAACATTATGTCTTTTATATTTATAATATCACACCATAGATTATCTCTTAACTCTCCTGTATGAACACATTGTAGAACTATATGGGTGGCTATATCACTGTACATAAAGCCACATTTATGACATAATTCTTGACCCTCACACTCTCTGATAGTTACAATTAATTTCATGACATATTGTAATTGTACAGCTTCTCTTTGGGCTGAGAATTTAAATGCCAGTCTCCATAATACATGTGGTACTAAATGACCGTGGATAAGAGAAAATCTGTTATAATCGCCATCATTGGCCATTCTTTCTCGCCACGCTAATTCCTCTACCGAGTATACGGCATTCTTTACTTTAACACGCCACATACATTTAGACGGAAAAGCACAGTTAGTTATAAAATCATTAAACACTTCAAACCATTTATACTTTGGCAGTATTCTTAGTATATCAACTGCGAACCTTTGTCTATTTGAACTTAATTTAGATTCTATATCAACGAGAAAATATTTTGTAAAGAATACACGAGACGACAAATTCGTCTTATCTAATCTACATAATCTACCTAGGAACAACAATGTCTTAGTGTCTATATAGGATTCTATATACTAGTCCATCCAAGTAGACTTGTACACATATCTGTACGGGTTTTAGTCTCATAACCTTGTATTGCTTTCAAGATGAAATGTTGTGCTCTTTCAAGCATTAATATTTCTATCCTGGATAAACACCATAATTCACAACCATATAAGGCTGCAGCATACACTTTACATTTTATAATTCTACTTATAGTTAGTGGATTGAAAGCACTTGGATGGGCTCCACATCGAATGATGCTCATGGTTCCGCTTCGTAACTTGTTACATGCACGTAAGGTACGCTCTATTGAATTAAATTTATTGTTCAGCATTACACCAACATGGACGATATCATCAACATTCGGAAGAATACAATTATATAAATACAGAGTCGTACATTCAATATTTCTTCTTTTACAGGAAAAAGTTACAATTTTACTTTTAGCAGAAGAAAATGTAAATCTCCATTTCTTACTGTACTCTTCACATATAGAAAGCATGTATTGCAGATCAGAATATTTAGTACTAATTACACATATATTATCTGCTTGTGTGGGAATGTTAACTCGCAGATCTGCTATTACTGTACCCTTCCCACATTTGTCAATGTTGTTCAACAATTCATTTATAAAAACAAGATACATTTTTGCTGAAAGAGCATTTCCCTGTAAGATACCGCGCTCCATTTTTACCCATCTTGACCTCAATCCGTTTACTAAAATACTACTTTGTACATTGGTATACATATTTTTGCCTTATTGCTATCGAGAAATCCTACATGTTCCGTATACATTCTTGAAAATTAAAAGACGTTAGCAGACTACATAACCCCTTTTGATATGGTAATTGTTGCCTGTTTGGGAAATTATCCGTGCTAAGGACAGGATCCAATCACTTTGACAAAATCATTTAAAAAATGTTGAACATTACAGGTAAAAGTGTCACCCCTCTATAACTATTCGGGTCGTCTTTCGGTTTACCATTTCCCTTATACAGTGTTATGATAAGGCCTTTTCCCATTCATCAGGTATATGTTGAGACTTAATGACAGCATTGTATAACTTCGACAAATGATTATATAGCAATTCACTCCCGTTCTTGAAGTGTTCATACACAATATTATCAATCCCTCCAGCTTTGTTTAGTTTTAATTTATAACACATATTTTTGATTTCACGCTCTGTAACAGGGTCATCCAAATACTTGTCCTTTCCATTGGAAAGCCCAATTTCAATGTCGCTAACACATTTTAATATATCGCTCTGAAACTTGTTATCGAAACGATTGTCTGCCTTATCAGCAAATATATCTTCGAAATGGCAAAATATTTTCTGGTCAATTTCTCCAGATTTATCTATCTCTGTAAACTGCGCTGTCTTGTACTTCTCAAACGCTTGCCTTAAGCCAATTCTGAAATCAGTTTTAGCCTGTTTGTACTCTCTGTAACTATCGTTTAATACATCTTGTGGTTTCCCAACCCTCACCCATATCGCTCTGACTCCTATCATGGTATCGGGAAACAATGCCAACTGTTCATTCCAGTATGGCTTTAGATGCTTTTTGAATTTTACTTCAGGTATGGACTCTTTAGCCGAATTTAGTACTGCTGACACAATTTCATTACTATATATATCAATTTCATCCTGCGCTATTACTTCAGTACCTGGTTCGCGTATTTTGGACAACTTATCGTACAGTGATAATTTATACTTTTGTAACATTCCCTCTGACACAGCTTCCTTCCAATTTTACCGGACATTACATGATTTTATAGACTGGAGTACAAAAAAAAATAAAAAATAAAAATGTAGATACGTTGTTACATTTAATAAACAAATTACAGGTAGGTGTTCCGACAGGTTTAACTCCGTGTCCTCTAAAATACATATGTCGTTTACCAGGTCAAACATGCTCGATTCAATTATTACATGGTCAATGAGTGTACAGTTTCCTGTTCGGGGAGAAAATGTATAAGTGGGACCACTGCACATGTTTTGGACATTTGCAGACATTAAGTTAGACCTGTCTAAAACATAGAGAACGATAATTTTCAGTAAATTTACATCGCGGTCCTTTGAATTTTACATTCATATCCCCAAGAAAGATCACCCTCCCTCTCTCCGAGTAAACTGAATACAGGCATTCCAGCATATCTACATTGTTACTGAACATATCGAACGCTCTCGAAGATGTTGGCATATATACAGCAAAACAGAATATTGACAGGTCATCGGGTACAACAATTTCCGCTCCTACTATCCTTGGGTTATTTACCTCATTTCCTGTAAGCGATGGCGGGCCTTTTTGAACAGGAGAGCAACCCCTCTTCGTACACTACATCTATACCTAAAAGGGTCTATTTCGTAAACAGGTTTTGCGAATATACTATAACCCACCGATTTAAACGTATTAAAAACGATAAGTTATGTTCCCTAATCCAATGCTCAGATATACCACAAATGTCAATGTCAAATTGTTCTAGACAGTGTATTAGGTACGGAGTTCCCGCCATCAGCCCCTCAATGTTCCAACACATAAAATTAAGCTTGGTCATGACTGTGCTCATCTAGAAATACTGCGCGAGGAACCCATGGCCTCATACTTACGCCATCGGGCCAGAAGTGACTGCCAATAACTATGTCAGCATCCTCCGATAGGATGTTTCACCGACGTACAAAGTACCTCAGAAACGTAACACGAAGAAGTCGCGCATGGCTGATGCGGAAGCTAAAATCGACTAATTCTACGCTTTGCTTGTGTCGTATAACCAACAAATTTCTCTGATAAACTGGAATTGGATTTTGGTGTTAGATTACAAACTGATGTAGGAAAATGCACATGTATCTGCCTCTTGGATTCTTTTCCTTTATCCTTGACATCCTCTACGACATTGTCCGTTACATTGTTTTTGTAAACTATTTTGTGTTCACTTGTATTTTCCCGAAGTTCCGTGCGGAGAGTATCGAACCGATTCCTGCATTGGACTGTTGGTCCCATAACTGGATAGGCGTCAATGGTTTAAGTACTATTTGACACTTGAGCACTCGTTGTTTTACATAACCCTTTAGCATCATTCCTCGCATCTTTGGTAATATTCTTCTCTTTTGTTGATTTCCTCCTTTCGGTAAATCCCTGACGTAGGTTTGCAATAGACGATTGACACTGATTGTCGATTTGCTGATCACCACTTTTCGCTCTTTCGACTACCAACCTTACCGACTTTTTTAAGGCTGATCACTATACCATTGGATTGTTCGTCATCAAATCTCGACGCAATTTGTTCACAATCACTTATCTTCCACCGTGTTTGAGACACATCGGCTCTCAAATTAATCAGCTTTTTTCCCAGTGAGTTCTCACTTAATTCTTTGTCTTTTTTTTATGTTTGAAACGCGTATGTTCATGTTACTCGTAGTTTTTGCCAGTGCGTCACACTCTTCTTTCAAATTGTTTAGTTCTGTGGTAAGCTCGTCGTTTTTCTGTGTCAGTTTGTAATTACTTTCATGTAATGTAGTTATTGTTTTACGTAGTTCGTCAATCTCCTTATCTGATTTGGTCACTGTACTCCCCATTGTTTTCAGTTCCGTTTGATACCTTTTTGCTCTATTTTGTGCGTCCTCTTTCTTTTTGAGGATAGTTTCAAATTGATTTTTCAAACTTTGGGTATCAATTTGAGATAAGTTTGCATCATATCCGCGCTATCACCAAAATACGGCCTCCAGCACAACCTGAGCACATTACACACAGGCACGAGGTGTTACGTGTATATGACATAGGCTGTTTTAGTACGTTAAACTATATAAAACCAAACATTTCAAGTTTCATATGATCACTTTAGTAGTTTATGAGAAATAGCGATAACAAAAACAAGTTAACAGACCAACTGAATGCCCGACACTGGACCACGGAAGTAACGCGATTTGAGTGAACAGCTCACGATCTCATAATGAATAAAGATTAAAAAAAATACAATTCTAAAACACAAGCTCGTCATCCCTTTTTTGGGCCTTTCCCTCGAACACTAGGGAGCTTCACACTTCTTTTTTCACATGTTATTCCAATGCCCCAAAGGCTGCTTCCACTGGAGATTTGTTGAGAGCTGTCTATATGGGTACAGGTGACGATTCCAATGTGTAAGTCCCTGGAAATATTGAAGGTAAAAATATGGTATTCTAAACAATCCCTTGTATTTCATCAGTTTTACTGAATGTCACTTTGAACAAGAACAAAGTGAGCGGGCCTCGCAGAAATATACCCCTCCCCAACAGAAAGTAGTTGATAGTGATCAGGAGTGACTGTTGACCCTGTAAACTTGACCGATCACCACCAATCTCTAACCATGTGTACAGGTAAATATTACTAAACTATTAGGAGGCACGGTAGCATAGTACAGAGACATATACAGCAGGTAGTATTGTACATCTCTGTAGTAGTGACGCCGGGCTCGTGACCGAAGGATTGCGGGTTCGAGTCACGTCACGGCACTGTGCTATATCCTTGAACAAGATACTCCACTCCGCTTGTTCCAGTCTACTCAGCTGTATATGAGTACGCGTTTGGGCAGTGCTGGAATTGTTGAATGCTAACTGTGAGCGCCTAAATGGCAGCACCGGCTGTATGCTCCCCAGGGAGTTGAGAAAGATATTGGCTGGTTGTAAAGGCCCATTTACCACGAGTAATGTGTGAACCGCTTTGAGAAGACCTACGACCTAGGTTGTGATAAAGCGGTATATAGGAGCCTCGAATTATTATTAAATATAAACTAAATATGTTGATGCGTTCATAAGATGTCTTGTATACACAAGCTTTTTACTTGTAGCGTCACCTTTGACCTTGATCCTTTACTCTTGCCCGATTACTACCAAATACGAAGTGTAGAACTCATGCTTGTGGAGGGCTTCATGAGATACCAAGTCCTTGAACACAAGTAGTTTATTATGCATAGGGACGTGACGCGATAACCATACTCCCTCTCATTAGTGGGAGGCACTTATGAACAAACTTGCTTTTAACATTGTGTTTCTCAATTATTTTAAGACTCAATATATACATTGGGGCGTACTTTTCATACATATTTCCTTGTGTCAAAGTATTGTATTTATTACATGTTTTGCAAGCGAGATATTTGATTGCAACACCTTTGAAACAAGAGTGAAAAATATCTGTACGCTCAAGAAATACACTGTACATAGAATCCAATATGAAACCAGGATACTGCGTTAAGGTAAAGGATGTCACTGCACAAGTTATAATCACCAAAATGTTTCACCAAAGAACCGATGTCCTTTTCAGTTTGAGAGTATACAACGATATATATAGATTAAGCAACATCACTTTGTGGTTAATTGTTGCCACCTTTGACAAGTTACCCTTCTCTTTAACTTATAAAATTGTACTCTACACAACATAAGGTTATATAGTATATAAAAGGTACAGAAATATTTACAAATTTAAAGGCAAAACAAATCAATCTGAAATACATCAAAATTAAGTTTTGCCACGTTTCCCCCGATTTAAGTATTCGAGAATATGTATCGAAATACTTTGTAAGGGGGATAACTCAAGCAAATCCCGAAATGAACAAATAATGCTAGACAAGTTTTTTCTGTGATTATCTCCCCTTTCATAGGTAGGGCAGTTGATGCAATTGGAAGAGCAAAATCCTGGTCTGGACACTATACCAGTATGGTTTAGATTTCTTTGTCCTAGTTAATCCGATTCTATGGCAAGATCTCTACAATGTATGGATTTCTTTTCAGAAATTATTATCAAAGATGTAGTCATGCATGGAATAGTTTCCTGTACATTGTTACATTTTTTTTGCAGTATCACGGGGATCCTACATCCACACTAACCAAAATGGCTCGTTTTTGGTTTAAAGGCTTATGGTGTCACCCACATTTTAGCTCAATATCGAAGATAAATTGCTGGACTGTTGGTATGTTCTACTTATCCCTTCACACTGTCTATACCCAGTATTGAACATATTGATACCCATCAACAGACATTGACAGGACGACAACACTGCCATGGCTTAGCTCACTTCAGGCAAGGTTAACTAATGAACAAACAACATACACTATGATATATATTCTATGCCAAGTCTCTTGTTTATTCAAGCATTACACAATGTGAATCCGAGTAACTGTGGCATGCTGGAGTAGCGCGGGTCTTGATCAATAGACCTTCTGCTCCTGACGCTGAACACCACTTGTTGCAGATGCGTGCACCTTGGACAGGTAATCTGTAAATTCCTGGTATGGGGACTTGGTGAATACAGTCTCCTTCCACAGGTCAGGGGTCAGGTAAGCATAGGTATTGGCGATGGCAGCATAGGTAGCTTTGGCTGTAATGAAATAATTGTAATGTTTTTAATTATGGTCAAAAACACTTGCCACTTGAAATATGGTAGATATGTAGGCAGTATGTCACAATATTTAACTTTTTTAATTGAGATTATCTGCTGGCTTTAAAGATTCAAAACATTCTGTTAATACGTTTTTGGAAGTAAGATACAATCCTACCAATTTGTGAGAAGTTAATAATCGAGAAATATTATATGAAAGTTGATTTGGGATGTTCCAGTTGCCATTTCATCCCCTCCCAAGGGACACACCCCAACCCCTCAATATATTTATGTTTTACCAAGGAGCCCTGGTAAATCCTAATGTTCACGTAATTAATGACTGATAAATGATACCCGATATGAAGGTTTTTCATTAATGTTAACAATGTACTCAGTTTTAATTAAAAAGAACTTGCAGATCACTTATGTTTCAATAGTTCTACTTTAACTATGTGTAACAGGAGAGGAAAAATGCAGTCAGACCGGGGTTCGAAGCCGGGACCTTCCAACTCTACCAATTGAGCTATCTGGTCGCTGACTATCGACCCAGTCCAGTTCCGCTATATTCCTCCCTCCTTTTTCTAAGTCTTCTCCCCCGAAGACACAACTATATTTACAACCCAGGTTAGGGTATCCCCTTGCCAAACATACACCAAATGCTTTAAACAAGGATTGGTCACAGGCACCACTGTAACAGGAGAGGAAAAATGCACAGTCAGACCGGGACCTTCCGAACTCTAGACGGATGCTCTACCAATTGAGCCATCTGATCGCCGACGATTGACCCAGTCCAGTTCCGCTACACTATTTATCATCTTGCAATGCATCAAGTCTAGTTACTTTAGAGACCCTTGTTTTGTGCATTACAAGTTTTGGGGATGAGGGATTAAAGTGACAGAATTTTTTATTCTATAAAAAGAGTTGTTTAACAGCTGTCTTTTGACCCCCACCAATCAACAAACCTTCTGAAGTATTTCCTGGAACATCCCTCATCACAAAGATGCCCAATTCAAATGAGAGAACAATTTCTAAATAACTGCAAGTACAAGTATATGAATGTGTTTCTATGTCAATAAATTTTACACAAATGAAAACGGGATGCAGATGAGAAACCTACCAAAGTTTCCCAGTGTTGCTGTGCAGCCTCTGGCACTGGTGTAGCAATCCTCAATACCAGCCATGGTCAACAGCTTCTTGGGGACGGGAGCACTGACAATACCTGTTCCACGAGGTGCTGGGATCAACCTCACTGTGACACTGCCACACTTACCAGTCACCTGGAAAACAATGTAATACAGGATGAGAAACAATTATATTTAGTTTTCAGTTTTGTTGCTGATCCATACATTATGACATACCTGTAGTGGATGTTACCAGGCAGTACCTTCAGTACATTACCTTTAGCTACATAGCTGTAATGTTATTTCTCTCTCTCAAAAATCATGGGTTTATAACAGTAAACTGTTTTCTCATCCTGATTTTCAGATTTCTTGTCATCATATTAAGTTTGCTGCTGAAAATAGATAACATTTACCTTGCATGGTACTGTATGTGGTTTTCCGATCTTGTTACCCCAATAGCCTCTGCGTACAGGGATAACGGACAGCTTGGCTAAGACAATAGCCCCTCGGATAGCAGTGGCCACTTCCTTTGAGCACTTGACTCCCAGACCAACATGACCATTATGGTCACCAATGGCAACAAATGCCTACAATTAAAATAATTATATGTTCAGTTATTTTAACATGAGCAATTTTAAATTGATCAGTTGACATTTTTAAACTATTAATTTTTTCCACCAATTTTGCTTACAATACATATCTTTACATAACACCTTCAATCAAATTTTAAAATCAAGTTAGCTACAAAATCCGATATTAAGTGGTCTGTGATGCACGAATACAGTGTTTTGTTACCTAAATTTTACAACTGCCTGTTCCTTTATTAATTGGGGAAATATTGCAATAATTGTATTGAAATTGGGAATATATTCCTCAGGTTTTGGTCATTTTGGAAAAATAAGGCAATTTTTAACCTGTTTTCGGCAGTTAAACCGAGCAAAAAAAATCACTGGAATATATGGGATAATTCACCTTGAACCTGGTTCTCTGACCGGCTCTAGTCTGTTTCTGAACAGGCATGATCTTCAGTACTTCATCCTTTAGGGCAGATCCAAGGAAGAAGTCAATGATTTCAAACTCCTGAAAAAGAACAAGAAAGATTTAGTTTCTAGTACCTGTAAATAAAATAAAATATACTTTTCCACAGGTTTTACTAATTAGAAAAAGACAAAGTAACAGTGTATCAAGTACTTTTGAAATTGAATAAAAAATAAAACTTGCAGCTTGGAGCCTTGTCATAAGTTAGCATACAGATGCTTGTGATGAAACAGTTATCCTATAAAGGAGTCATTATTTTAACTCATATACAAGATAGTATTTCCATGATGGAACCCAATCGAGATTTATCTTGCATGGGCATGACATGATAATGCAAAGATAATAGACGATGACATGCCGCTGAAAGTTTGATATTTTCATCTGCATTGTTGACCCCCCCCCCCAGTCCAATTAATTATCTTCATTTATAGGGGTATTTATTATAAATTATTACCCGGGATGCGCTCTTTTCATCGGAAAGCAATGCAAGACAGTTACTAAATAAATAATTATGTTGGGTATAGAAATGTCTAGTTCTACCAGTTCTACGATAACTAATTGAAGATTTTGTCACGAAGTTGGGTTTAAGTCCGACCATTTGGGTAAATAATTTTCGTAAACCTTGCAAAGATTTCGTTTTTATCCCAAATTCTTTACCCTCGGGTTGGAAACTGTATTATCAATTCAAAAGACTAGTCTCAGGATGTGGCTAAAACCATGTGCATGTGCAAGTATCCCCACTTACTTATAGATACCATACTGAAAAAGTAGCCCCCCCCCCCCGGTTGGGTGTGATGTATTTTTATTAACGACAATAACTGAATCTGTCTCTGTTGGCAAAGTCTACTATCAATAACCAATATTAACCTTGATGGGCAAGGAAAACAGATAAATCTCCTCTAGAGATTTGATCTTAAGATCCTTCACCAAACGTCCAAGTTTAGTGACAGGCATCCATTCCTTTTCCTCCTTTGCCCCACGTCCACGTCCCCTTCCTCTGCCACGCCCACGTCCACGACCGCGGCCCCTTCCACGTTCGCCGGACCCGAATCCTCCTCTAAATCCCCCACGTCCACCGGCTGGTGCTGCGTCCGCCATTGGTGATCAGCTGCAGAAGGATTGTGAAAATAAAGACCTGATTATTTCTTACCGTCTTTAAAATATGTAAATCTATTCAGAATAACAAGATGAGATGTTGTGTTAACACTAGACATGTAAAATTGTTTCATTTTATTCACGATTAATTCGATAAACTGTGGATTTGTGGCTGCTTATTATAAACCGCCATGTTCTCGCTTACGTGATTAAACCGGAAAAGGAAGTTGTACGGAAAGATCTCGTGAACTATCGCTGTAGCCGAGAATCAACGATATTTGAGATGGAGAAACGAAAGATACGGACTGTCAAACTAAAACAAACATGAATTTCTCTGACATAATGTAGCTTAGTGCTACTGTACATGTACTGTGGAATAACTTATGGTAAGTGTTACTCACATCATTTAAATGTTATCGAAATGGTCAGTTTCAGTTTCACTTGCCGAGGAAAACTGCGCAAGGTGAAGTTTCGACTGCAATATTTGCTGTTTCTTTTCATTCGAATTGTGTTACCCTGGGACTTTGCAGTGTTAAATATGTCTTCACTCAATCTTTGTAACAATTTGTCCGAGTGACACAATCAGACTGATCCACAAAGTCTCATTTCATATTCTTAATCATAAAGACATGTTTTGTAGGAGTAGTTTTGCACATGGTTATGTGGTAAGTTCAAACACAGTCATGTACTTAAAAGTTCAGACAGCACTCATCATCATCATCATTATCATTTACCAGGAAAGGATAATGAACTAAAGTACTTCATGACATCCGCCCAGATACAACACAGCAAAAAAAATGACATGAGAATGAGGTGTACTTACTGTACAATAATCCATGTGTCAGTGTTCATTTCCCCATTTGACATCTAGATCTGTTTTCCATGAGGTCATTATCAGATATTATATAGTTACATGTATCTGATCAGTATCTGGTACTGACTGTCCTGTAATATGAAACACTATTGAGCCAACCTTCTCTCGTCACTAGTTGCTTGAAACCCCTATATATTTGAAGTGTTATGGTACAGCTGTACTTACTTGATTAGCGGAGTCAAGGGAGAGTGATCCAGTCATTATATTAACAGTTCATGGAATGAAGATGTTTTTGACAATATCCATGTAACATGAAGGTATGATAATAGTTAATGAGTGTCCACGTCCTGATGTCTGGAGTTGAACTGAATGCGAGGGTTAGCTGGATAGCTATATAAGGTACCAAACCATCGATAATCTTCGAGAGATGCCGCTGATCGCGGTCTCTAAGAGATATCAGTCATCATTTTAGGTCCTGAAGCATTGATGATAGTTGCTTTCTCTGTCTGATGTGATGAGATATGCATGTATTGGACATTTTTCAAGTAGTTTACCTGATCTTTGATTTCAGTCACTGTCTGCAATGTTTATACATACATGTATATATGCAAAACAATCTATGTTCCTTTAAATTGGGTATTGTACTTCTTGATAGCTTTTATCAGCATATATATTTATTACCAAAAAATAACAGGCTTGTATAATTTTACATCTACTCACCTAGAGGGTACGTATATATACGCCTGCAATTCTACTTAAAACTACCAGATATACTTTTCATAGTAAATTTCGTAATTCCATACAGTGAATTACTATAAACCTAGGCATCATCAGACTTGTGAAGTTTGGAGTATGGTACTCCTGAATATTTAGCAACATTTTTAGAGGAAACAATAACATGGATTATTGGCCAGTCCACTCTGCATATTTGCTTACTTTTTAATCTTCAAAATTTCCATGGAGGAGATTTTGCATGGGTCAGATTTTGAACTCAATCCATGTTTTGTGTGACATTCACAGCATTTATGTGCTATATAACCTGTGACTAAATTTAAGGTATTTTAAACTCATTCACCCCCTGAAAACACATTTGAACTCTTCCTATTCAAAGGATGGAATACTTCAATATGAAATTTCAGGGGTTAATGAATTAAATAGCAAGCCTACTATATGATATTAATAATGTATCTTTTGTAGCTATGCTTATTAGTTTGTTACTCCAGCCTTTTGCTGTGAGTATTTCATCCATATCACTTGTCACTTCTAAATTCCAGGGGTTAGTGAATCTATCATACCTGTATTTCTCTGCTCCCCTGGAACTTCAGTGTCGTATTCATGATAATTCTGTTTCCTTCTGATTAATTAGGAATGATGAAACTTAAAACTTAATGTATACTACTTCTAATGAAAAATATATTACATGTTATAAATAACCTCTTGTTCCATAGCCTACACAAATAAACAAAATAATTGAGTTCGTAGGAAAGTAGAACAATTACACTGGATTTGTGCTCGTGTCTGTCTGTCTGTTGTGTGTCAAAGGCCAAAGTCAACATTACAACTGCAAATAGAATGTTCTTATGTGCAGTTTTCACTTTTTATTTTGTGTCAAATGTCCTCTTATTGGAAAATCAACGAGATCCTTGGAACTTGTTTGAAGTAAACACAGATCAACTTATTTGGTATTAATAAGTTTTAACTAAACTCTGTACAAATTAACAAGAATATATTTTATTTTACAGGTTTAAATTGAAGCATAATGACAGAAGCACTGGAAGATTCCACTCTTAAGGAGATGGATCCTGAGGTAAAGCAGTTTTATTTGATGTTTGTTAATTAATAATGTTGGGGAATCATGATCAACATCACATTCAATTAATGATGATCATGACCATCTCTATCTTTATACAAGGAAAATCAAGGGAACTGGCCTGGCCGAGCAACATGGCAGGTTTCAGCAATTTTCAGTCAATATGAAAAATTGATGACCAATTGGTTAATTGTAATCAACTTTTGGTCATAATATTTTATGAAACTTATGTGCACATTCTGAAAATAAAAAAATAAAAATCATTTACCCTTTCACACCTATGTAACTTTAGTAGACTCTACCATGCATTGATATGGATGAGTCCATTATGATCTACAGTGGTGAAAGGGTTTAAACCACCCATATACATACTTGAGAGTCATACTTTCTGGCACTGAGAAAGTATATTGGTTAATATTAATAAAGTTTCAATCATACATGTGTATATAATGCAAATATATATTCGTTGAAAATATATCAGTCATATTAAAAAAATATAAAATGAAATGCTTTTAGATAGTTGATTGTTGCTTTACATAAGATATTACATAAAATGTACTTTCAGTGCATGTCCCACACACTCTGACGTCTAAAAGCTTTTTTATTTTTTTGAGCTTTACTTCTGAAATAAATTATGTAATACTGTCTTGTCATATTTTATACTTGGATGTATGTGTCATCAATAGATTGTGTGCCCATTAGGTTATTCAAGGACCCTCAGTTCCCAAGATCTGGGACACAAACGGAGGTCAAAGTTCAAACTACTTATATTGCTTGTCCAGGCAGTAACAGTGCCTTTAACTCATTCACCCCTGAAATTTCATAATGAACTATTCCACCCTTTGATTTGGAAGAGTTCAAATGTGTCTTCAGGGGTGAATTAACAGGAATAAATTATTCTCTTTTTTTCCCCCCATTGAGACAAGTGCATAATGATAAGTCAACATAACATATACATTGTACAGTGTACTCTAGATCTTTTACTTGATCAAATG
This sequence comes from Mizuhopecten yessoensis, assembly GCF_002113885.1. Lineage (NCBI taxonomy): Eukaryota > Metazoa > Mollusca > Bivalvia > Pectinida > Pectinidae > Mizuhopecten > Mizuhopecten yessoensis. The sequence goes on along the minus strand of NW_018480035.1, from coordinate 375,432 downwards.
TTGAGGTCAAATTTTAAGTTGACAAAGGTCTTACATATGAATCAAAGATAAGTGTGTTTTCCCTTCTTCCCGGAAACAAGTTGTAATACAAATCTGTGGTTCTTGGTAAACAATATTCATACTTCCTGCTCAATTTAAAAAATCAATTCAAAATAGCCAAAAATAACGATCAGTCAGTGTTTTTGTGGGCATTGTATAGTCTGACATAAAAAGTTCAAGTGCTGTTTGTGATTGTGGTACTCATGATATATTATTTTTGTTATCTCTTGTTATTCTTGTTTCTGTACAGCAAAAATTGTCTAGTCCAGGGTAATATTGTGCCTAGGTATATATATATACTGCTATAGAGCCTGGTTGATAAGTACAGATGTACAATGTATGTAACTAGTTTTATAAATACTGGACTACATTCTAAGGTAATTGCTATAGCATGCTTTGAAATATTGGTAATATATGCTACACGTTCATGTAGACATGGCTATCAGTGAGATTCCTAAGCTTTAGCCCTGGCTGGGAGCCAGATGTAGCTTCTCTGAGCTGGAGGCATTCCTCACAGTGTTCCTGTACTGATACAGTCACAACTATCATACAAACAACTAAATCTTTTTGGGGTCAAAGGTCATAACACAACCAAGGTCAAAGGTCATCATGATGATTAGACAAATGCCTACATCAAAACAGGGTCAAGTCTAAAGGTCATATACTTTCTAGAAAAAAAACCGCTTAAAGTACATGATGATGTATTTGATCATCAAATTTACAACAACCCACATTTATCTGTAGACTGTCAAGGTTTAAGGTCAAATCTCATGAAAAAAATTGGAAACATGATTATTAGCTCACCTGCCCGAAGGGCAAGTGAGCTTATGTAATGGTGCAGCATCCGTCCGTCCGGCGTCCGTCTGTCCGGCGTCAACTTTTTGCTTTAAACAACTTCTTTTCGGTAACCAAAAGGCCTAGGAAGATGATATTTGGCCAGTAGCATGCTGGGATCAAGGGCTACCAAGTTTGTTCAAATAAATGACCTTGACCCACTTTCAAGGTCATAGGGGTCAAATATGTTAAAATCTTCAAACAACTTCTTCTCAATAACCAAAAGGCCCAGGGTACTGATATTGGGCCTGTAGCATGCTGGGATGAAGGGCTACCAAGTTTGTTAAAATGAATGACCTTGACCAATTTTTAAGGTCACAGGTGCCAAATGTTGTAAAATCTTCAAACAACTTCTTCTCAATAACCAAAAGGGCCAGGGTACTGAAATTGGGCCTGTAGCATGCTGGGATGAAGGACTATCAAATTTATTCAAATGAATGACCTTGACCAACTTTCAAGGTCACAGGGGTCAAATGTTGTTAAATCTTCAAGCGACTTCTTTTCAATAAGCAAAAGGTCCAGGGTACTGAAATTGGGCCTGTAGCATGCTGGGATGAAAGACTACCATGTTAGTTCAAATGAATGACCTTGATCCACTTTCAACCTAATGTCCTAGTTCGACAACCAAGGTCAGAGGTGTCATATGTTTAGATCTTTTAATAAGTTCTTATGAAATTTTAAGATTACAAGTGTTAGATTAATAACAGGTGAGCGATGCAGGACCATTGGGCCACTTGTTGATAACTTGTCATATGGTTCAAAGAAAAAAAAGGTAGATTATAAAATAAACTTGTATTGTTCTATAGATGCAAAATAAATATTGAAGCAAAAGCACCATGTAGGGAATTCTTAATTCTGAAGTAAAAAATAATGGGGGATACCTATAGTCTCCTCTTAAATTCAGAGACTTCGAATGTGAAAAGGATGAATATGAAAGTTTTGGATCATATATAGGAAAAAGAAAAAAATCAAATATCAGAACACACTGTTACATATATGATGATAATTTTATCTTGAGAAAGTATTTGTAAAGCTGTTTTTGTTTGTGTTTGTTGCTATATAGTTTGGAATATAGTTTATCATTAGTCATTGGTACATGTTATATCATGCTGTTCCATGTATTTACAGGGTTATCTAGAATGATTTTGTTTTCTTGAAGAAACCTTGGTAAATTTATATCCTTTTTTTTTGTGTCAGTTGCTATATAATTTTATATACCATTTATTACTTTAAATACAATCATATCCAAGCCTAGGTCTGTCAGGTACTTATTGTGATATTTGAAGGAAATTAGGTGACTTCTGAACGTCTTTTTGAATATTTTGATGAGTCCCATTACTAAGAGACATATATAGCGAGGTCCTCAAACAATTATTATGAGTCCCACAGGAAAAGAATGAGCCCCGGACTAAAATATCTGAATCCTTAAAATTACTTCATCAGGATATCTTGAGAAAGAGATTTTATACGTAGGTTCAAATAAGGAAACAAATGTTTGGCAAAACTAGATAAATCTGAAATTTTCAAATGCTTACAGATTGCAATATGAAATGCATTATGTAATAAAATGCATTATGTAATATTTTTGTATCGCCTTAAAAAACCTACTTTATATAATTTTAACAGAAAATATAAAAGATAGTAAGAAATTAACTTGATTGTCTACACAAATTGTGAATTTCTCTGACAAGTGCACGATAGGGGGCCTATATTGAATTTGGTAAGGGTCTATCATAATGTACATATATGCTGTATACTAGTTGATAGGCGGCTTTATTTAACGTCCACAGAAAGAGACCCTGTTCTTCCAGTTTGATGCCTCCACTGTGCCAGATGACATGGCAGAGGTGATGAAGTCCATCAAGGAGGTGAGCCCTTTTAATTAAATTTTCTCGTTAAAATATTTCGGTGTGTAATTTAAGTTTTAATTGCATTTGGTTACAGAAAATCAAAACGTAGAACTACAATGTAGGTCAGCATTTTAACTCATTCACCCCTGAAATTTCATAATGAACTATTCCAACCTTTTAATTTGAAGAGATCAAATGTGTCTTCAGGGTTGAATGAGTAAATTGATTATTACGTGAAAACGTTTTACAGGTTTCTAATTACTTCCCTCGAATAATTGGAATTTCATTTATCGTGATCCAAACGGTTGGACCTGAGTTGTTCGTTTATGATATATGGTCGGACCTAGTAATCTGATGCCGCTGTCAAGTGAGCCTTGACAAAGCTTCGTCAGGCCTGCATGAACATTTGCAGGTCTGCCTGCAGCTGAAAATGTAGAGAAAATAAATAGACTGTTAATTTGATTCTTTGTTAAAAGGTTAAATTGATTCATGCATAAATTCATTATTCAACTTCATAAACCCTGTCATGTTTTATTAATGTGCCATGAGTTGTGGAGGTAATATACATATGGATGACACTAACGATACACATTTGTAATTTACAAGATGGTAATAGGTGATCTCGCATTCACATCCATTTCATATGAGAAATTTATGAAACAAGCCTAAGAATTTCTTATTTTAGTGAGCCTGTGGCAAGCCATAATGAAATCTTGTGACGAGTTTCATTCATCTTGTAATTATGAAATTGAAATGAACTAAAGATTTTGTTTATCACATAACACATTTGTGAAAACGACATTTTCTCAGGCTGTCGCAGAATCTTAAATGGCAACTTTTTGACTCCAATACAATTTGATGTAAATATGCCTGATGCCATAAAGTTGTCTTGTTCTGATGTCTCGATTGAAACAACTGGGAGCTCTGTTAGATGCTGATAACACAATTTACATTGTATGTTATGTGTTATATGGGTGTTATGACATTGAAGACAAGATGGTAATGTAATAAATATTGATGCAACACGTCGAAAAGTAGAGTTAAAAATAGACCAGTTATATATTTCACATTAGACAATACATGTCATATTCTATGATTTATGTTGAATTACCATAATTTGCTGGTAATAAGTAATAAGCCAATCTATATATATATAATGATGTTCAGTAGAAATGGAAACNCCCCCCCGGGCCTTTTTGTTCCCCAAGTTGGACTGTATGTGTTGGTCACTGGACTTTTTGCAGGATAAATACAGTAATTACACAGATTCATAATAATATACGGGAAACAACTCCGGTCAGTTCAAATAGGTGGATAATTCGAACACACCTTTTGAACAATAGAAATAATAATTTTCTGTCTAGTGATATGCTAGTTCGAACCCTGCTTACACATGTATCGGATTGTTCAAGCAACCGAAATTACGTAATTATTGATCGAGGTTGGTTATCGGCGATGCAATAATAGCCTTGCGAAACTCACTTAACCTGATCCATTTTTTGCATCAACAGCGTTTAACTACTGATAATAGGTTAGTATTTGTGTGCAACCGTATTGTTGTCATCAATGTTGGACAATGTATACAAAAATAAGCGGTTAGCCACATGTCACCGATGATTGAGTTTCTTTCATGTAAACATGTGAACGCGCCAGTCAAACATCCTAACAGTACACGGAGTGCGGACATCGTCACATCGCTGACAGCCGTGTCTATTGTCATGATATCGACTCGGATAGTTCGAGCTGCTCTTTATTTTAGCGGCTATAATTTCGTGTAATTTGAATAGGATTGACAATATTTATTTAATCTTGTTCGATCTGATCGGAGGTTTACCGTAACATTATAATTTATAATATCATAACAGTTAAATGAGTGCAGTCACTAAATTGCAATTTAGTCCATATACAAAAAGACTCACTGAGGATGACGGTCAATTTTATTTTCACAGTTGGCAGAAAACATGTTGTTTCACTGGAAGACCTTCCCTATAATTTTGCCACCCTCTATAACGGAAGTAGTCGGTGAAGCTACTGTACCCCAGGATGGAGAGAAGGAAACTTTACACAAGGTAGTTTACCGTTCTGGATATTTCATTTACCTATTGGCTGATCTTTTTTTCAGAAATCAATTAAGGTAATAGGATTGTGTCACCATTTCTCAGTAGAATTTCTTCAAATTTTGTAGTTATATTGCTTTAAAGTAAAGAAAATTTTCTGCCACAAAAAAAAATATAGGTTGTCAGAATTTTAAGGATTTTAAATGGAAATTTATGTAAAAAGGAGTGAATTTTGAAAAAAAATTGAAAGACACAATATTTTTCAAAATAATGTCAATAAAAATGATATTGACATATATCAGTATTGCATTAATGTATATCAATTTAATAAATGCTGAAACTGTGTAAAATTAATTCTCTATACACGATATAAAAATTGACATTTTATAATAAAACCATATACACATAGTAATTGCAGGTAAGAGTTATCGTTCTTGAAAAACTTCACAGTAGTGAAATAGGTAGCCGGTTTCCTGAAGTACAGAAAAATGGACACATGTGACTCATTGATAAAAAAACCCACCTGAATTAATGTCTGGATTGCTTTGAACTACTTAAATATTGAGAGAACACACTGTTCTGTAAATAATAAACATACAATATTCATCAATTTAATATTAAACATTAGAATTTGTGGAAATTGTGATGCTGTCTCCCTACATTGGTTATTCAACTAGGGATGTACTTCCTGTTTCCGTTTATCAATACACTCCAATGACCTTAAGCCAAAATTCTCATAATTTGGATATCTTTTGCCTATAACCCGTAAATAAAAAAAATAATTTTTTTTTTCCATTGTACAAAGACCATCATCTGACTTTTATCAAATCTGGGGAAAGTTTTCTATTCTATTTTATGTCATGATGAAAGTGTGATTTATTTTTTGACCTCACACCATGTGAAATTATTTAACAGTGTAATTATAAAAAAATTACCAATGGAAGTAAGTTATTGTAGGGATCAAATTAACTGATATTAGCTACTATTGGACTAAATGACACCTATAAGAACTGATTTATTTGATGATTTTTTTTTATTATTATTTAGAAGAGTTTTTAATGACAAAAATTCCATTTCATTTAGGGTAAGATCAACTTTAACGACCTATTCAAGGCGCCAACATTTGATGAGCTAGACCAGGTGGCCATGAACTCGTCAGGTTCACTGAAGAAACTAACAGACAAACAACTACAAGATGTCTGGAATCATGGGTAATACATCATGTGTAGCTTTCATCTGTAACTATCATTTCTTTAAAGAAATGTTCCTGGTCCCTTGTTTAAATATTATTTTTTTCTGATTTGTCAGAAATTGAGGATACAATCATCAACTGTAGGTATGAATTCTTTGATACCGACGACCTAGGTTGTGATAAAGCGATATATAAAAACCTCTTATTATTATTATTATTATTTGAAAAGTTCAATAAGGGATTTTGATTAATTTGGTATGAATGCTGAAACCATAAGCAGTCATATGTGACTTAAATGATGTTAACTTTGGCCTTACCGAATCTCTTATGTACTTCATTTATGTAGCTCTCAGCGACCGAAATGCAATGGCATCAATCACAACCAAAATACAAAAGTTAAAATCTGATTTAATGTTTGAAGGATTCACAAGAAGTTGTCTCCACATCTCATTAACTCATTCACCCCTGAAGACACATGTGAACTCCCCCAATTCAAAGGTTGGAATAGTTCATTATGAAATTTAAGGGGTGAATGGGTTAAAGTCAGTATCATTGTGCATTTTAATCATAGGAAAAGCCCATTAACAAATTTTGGCCACTAATCACCATTGCTACATTAAATGTCATTATGATATAAGATGTCGCGTTTACTGGAAGCAGTTCCCATCGATCTATAGTATTGTGGGTTGCATTGGTATTTTGGTAGCATTATATCTATAACAAGTGCACTGTAAATGGGAGTATAATTGTTTACAGGCAGTTTGAGGTGGACAGTATCAACTTCCCTGGACAAGTACACAAGTGGAGGCTGACCCGTCTATTACAGAAAGGCTCGCTGACCGCCCAGGACTCCCTGCTGAACGTAGGTCACTCGTTAAGCTGTGGTCATCTAGGAATCATGTAAAACCATGGTCTATCAACCTTGCGTAAATAAAGATCCCTCTGAAATCAGTTTACTGTAAACAGCCTTCAATAAAGTTCCCCTATGCAGGAAAGTTTTGCCCATTAGACTATTCACCCCTACAGTTTTAAACTGGGCTTGCCCAGTCTTTGATTTGGTAAGGTTCAAATGTGCCTTTAGGGGTGAATGGGGTAAACTATTCATCCCTCAACAGTATAATTGAATCACAATGGAATAGCATGGATAAATAATAATATTTAACATTTCATATAGTTAGATAGAGTAAGGCGGCCACTTCAGAAATTATTATATCATTATCTAGATAGAGTAAGCCGGCCACTTCAGAAATTATTATATCATTATCTAGATAGAGTAAGGTGGCCACTTTAGAGATTATTATATCATTATCTAGATCTATAGAGTAAGCTGGTCACTTAAGAGATTATTATATCATTATCTAGATAGAGTTAGCCAGCCACTTTAGAGATTATTATGTCATTATCTAGATAGAGTAACCCAGCCACTTTAGAGATTATTATGTCATTATCTAGATAGAGTAACCCAGCCACTTTAGAGATTATTATATCATTATCTAGATCTATAGAGTAAGCTGGTCACTTAAGAGATTATTATATCATTATCTAGATAGAGGTAGCTGGTCACTTTAGAAATTATTATATCATTATCTAGATAGAGTAAGGCGGCTACTTTAGAGATTATTATATCATTCATACAGTCAATGCACTATGAAGATTTCTTAGGACCTGCCTTGTCTACTCCAAGACAGTGAAACATTTCTTTACAGACATCAACTGGTTGGATATCATACTGCATCTGCTACATAAACCACATTGTAGTTGCAATAAAATCATGTGAGATATAACAGGATTTAAAGTCAGGTGGTGGTAAAGCCAGGTTTTGCTGTAATATTTTGTATTTGTGTATTTCAGGATCTGGCGCTGGTTTTGAGATTGCTCATCATCACTGCTCGTAACAGATTTGTGTCACACTTCTTCAGTGTGTCAGACTCCTTTAGAGGGCTGGGTATAGGATTCACGAAGTTACTAGGTAAGTTCCTTGTCTCATTCGTGGGCTGGGTATAGGATTCACGAAGATACTAGGTAAGTTCCTTGTCTCATTAGCGGGCGGGGTATAGGATTCACGAAGATACTAGGTAAGCTCCTTGTCTCATTCGCAGGTTAGGTATAGGCTTCACCAAGATACTAGGTAAGTCCCTTGTCACAATCGCAGGTTAGATATAGGCTTCACCAAGATACGAGGTAAGTTCCTTGTCACAAGCGCAGGTTAGGTATAGGCTACACAAAGTTACTAGGTAAGCACCTTGTCTCATTAGCGGGCTGGGTATAGGATTCAAGAAGATACTAGGTAAGTTCCGTGTCACAATCGCAGGTTAGGGAAAGGCTTCACCAAGATACTACGTAAGTTCCTTTTCACAATCGCAGGTTAGGTAAAGGCTTCACCAAGATACTAGGTGAGTTCCTTGTCACAATCGCGGGTTAGGAATAGGCTTCACCAAGATACCAGGTAAGTTCCTTGTCACAAGCGCAGGTTAGGTATAGGCTCCACAAAGTTACTAGGTAAGCTCCATGTCTCATTAGCGGGCTGTGTATAGGCTTCAAAAAAATACTAGGTAAGTTAATTGTCACAATCGCAGGTTAGGGATGGGCTTCACCAAGATACTAGGTCAGTTGCTTGTCACAATCGCAGGTTAGGTAAAGGCTTCACAAAGTTACTAGGTAAGGTCCTTGTCACAATCGCAGGCTAGGTATAGGCTTCACCAAAATACTAGGTAAGTTCCTTGTTGCAATCTCAGGTCAGGTAAACACTTCACCAAGATACTAGGTCAGTTGCTTGTCACAATCGCAGGTTAGGGATAGGCTTCACCAAGATACGAGGTAAGTTCCTTGTCACATTCGCAGGTTAGGTATAGGCTGCACCAAGATACTAGGTAAGCTCCTTGTCTAATTAGCGGGCTGTGTATAGGCTTTACCAAGATACTAGGTAAGTTCATTGTCTCATTCGCAGGTTAGGCATAGGCTTCGCAAAGTTACTAGGTAAGTTCCGTGTCACAATCGCAGGTTAGGTAAAGGCTTCACAAAGTTACTAGGGAAGTTCCTTGTCTCATTCGCAGGATAGGTATAGGCTTCACAAAGATACTAGGGAAGTTCCTTGTCACAATCGCAGGCTAGGTATAGGCTTCACCAAGTTACTAGGTAAGTTCCCTGTCTCATTCGCAGGTTAGGGATAGGCTTCACAAAGTTACCAGGTAAGTTCCTTGTCACAAGCGCAGGTTAGGTATAGGCTACACAAAGTTACTAGGTAAGCTCCTTGTCTCATTCTGCTCGTAACAGATTTGTGTCACACTTCTTCAGTGTGTCGGACTCCTTTAGAGGGCTGGGGATAGGATTCACGAAGTTACTAGGTAAGTTCCTTTTCTAATTCGCAGGTTAGGTATAGGATTCAAAAAGTTACTAGGTAAGTTCCGTGTCACAATCGCAGGTTAGGGATGGGCTTCACCAAGATACTAGGAAAGTTCTTTGTCACAATCGCAGGTTAGGGATGGGCTTCACCAAGATACTAGGAAAGTTCCTTGTCACAATCGCAGGGTAGGTATAGGCTTGACAAAGTTACTAGGTAAGTCCCTTGTCACAATCGCAGGTAAGGTATAGGCTTCACCAAGATCCTAGGTAAGTTCCTTGTCACAATAGCAGGTTAGGCATAGGCTTCACCAAGATACTAGGAAAGTTCTTTGTCACAATCGCAGGTTAGATATAGGCTTCACCAAGATAATAGGTAAGTTCCTTGTCACAAGCGCAGGTTAGGTATAGGCTGCACCAAGATACTAGGTAAGATCCTTGTCTCATTAGCGGGCTGTGTATAGGCTTCAAAAAAATACTAGGTAAGTTAATTGTCACAATCGCAGGTTAGGTAAAGGCTTCACAAAGTTACTAGTTAAGTTCCTTGTCACAATCGCAGGTAAGGTATAGGCTTCACCAAGTTAATAGGTAAGTTCCTTGTCTCGTTCGCAGGTTAGGTATAGGCTGCACCAAGATACTAGGTAAGCTCCTTGTCTCATTCTGCTCGTAACAGATTTGTGTCACACTTCTTCAGTGTGTCGGACTCCTTTAGAGGGCTGGGTATAGGATTCAAGAAGATACTAGGTAAGTTCCGTGTCACAATCGCAGGTTAGGGATGGGCTTCACCAAGATACTAGGAAAGTTCCTTGTCACAATCGCAGTTTAGGTATAGGCTTCACAAAGTTACCAGGTAAGTTCCTTGTCACAAGCGCAGGTTAGGTATAGGCTGCACCAAGATACTAGGTAAGATCCTTGTCTCATTAGCGGGCGGGGGATAGGATTCACGAAGTTACTAGGTAAGTTCCTTTTCTAATTCGCAGGTTAGGTATAGGGTTCACAAAGTTACTAGGTAAGCACCTTGTCTCATTAGCGGGCTGGGTATAGGATTCAAGAAGATACTAGGTAAGTTCCGTGTCTCATTCGCAGGTTAGTTATAGGCTTCACAAAGTTACCAGGTAAGTTCCTTGTCACAAGCGCAGGTTAGGTATAGGCTGCACCAAGATACTAGGTAAGTCCCTTGTCACAATCGCAGGTAAGGTATAGGCTTCACCAAGATACGAGGTAAGTTCCTTGTCACAATCGCAGGGTAGGTATAGGCTTCACAAAGTTACTGGGTAAGTTCCTTGTCTCATTCGGAGGTTAGGTATAGGCTTCAACAAGATACTAGGTAAGTTCATTGTAACAATCGAAGGTTAGGTATAGGATTCAACAAGATACTAGGTAAGTTCATTGTAACAATCGAAGGTTAGGTATAGGATTCACAAAGTTGCTAGGTAAGTGCCTTGTCTCATTCGCAGGTGAGGTATAGGCTTCACCAAGTTAATAGGTAAGTTCCTTGTCACAAGCGCAGGTTAGGTATAGGCTCCACAAAGTTACTAGGTAAGGTCCTTGTCACAATCGCAGGGTAGGTATAGGCTTCACCAAGTTACTAGGTAAGTTCCGTGTCACAATCGCAGGTTAGGCATAGGCTTCACAAAGTTACCAGGTAAGTTCCTTGTCACAAGCGCAGGTTAGGTATAGGCTCCACAAAGTTACTAGGTAAGGTCCTTGTCACAATCGCAGGCTAGGTATAGGCTTCACCAAGTTACTAGGTAAGTTCCTTGTCTCATTGCCCCCTCACGTACAGTCACCATATTTTCATTGGCCTGGATATACCACCAAATCGTTTATAAAATTTTACTGAAAAACTGTTGCAGGGAAACAAGATTTTACTGTGTTTTTAAGGCCAGCTGTGCAGTGTTCATTATTGTTCCTCTTAATATATGTCAGTAGTAATAGACAATTTCATATGTGCATCAGGAAGGTATTGCAGAAATTGAATTTATATTAAATCACTTTTGAGGTTTTATGGGTGGTCGGGTCTCTGAAAAAGTGCCTCCCACCTTACCCCTATGGTTAATTCTGGACCAGCCCAATTAGAGGCTCCGTATACTGTTATGTGGAAATATATGTGGATGGGTGATTATGTTGTCCTCCTAAGTGTGAAAATTGACTTTTTATAATATTTAAAAAGAAACAGAAAAAAAGGCGTATGCGAGATAAGGTAACGACTGTAGAAGAAATATGTACATATTTCATGTTTCAGATATCTTGATTGGTGTCCCCTCCACAACTTCTGGTGACCTGGATGGTAAAATCCAGGACGAACACATGAGATACTTAGTGGCAGAGCTAGACATCAAGGTAACTAGTATTTTAACCTTGCTAAAAAGACATTATTGTTTTCCCTGGTATTCTATGAAAATCAAAATGTAGTTAGGCAAGACAAACATTGTTTTGAATTTATTGTTTTAAGAGAACATTATTAAATAATATTCAAATCATGTATATAAAATGAGCCAGAGTAGAAAAAAAGAGGAAGGTTAGTTCATAAAATAGAAACACAAATGTTTTATTTACCAAATTTAAAATTCTCCATTATGTCCTTCTGCTTACAGAGGCTCTAATATTGTGAACCATCTTTGACAATGGTAGGTCTGATGTTATGAATATGTATTTTCAGCCCCACTGTAAGAATTAATTTCCATGAATTTGTATTTTCAGCCTCATTGTAAGAAAGATTTCCAGACCTTCTGTACCTATGTGAAGGAGAAATGTGAACAATTGCAGGCTGACAGCTCAAAGGTCGGTACACAGCCACCATTGAAACTTGTCCTACATATTGGTGTGCTTATGGATTTGTGTACAGTAAAGTAAAGCACTTTACTTTCATGAGAGATAAATTGTATCACCTTAATTTACAAGAAAACTTATTTGTGAATTTAAATCTGTTGTAAACAATAATTCCATGAATAATTACTGTCAATATTGAAACAGCACCTTCTCAATCACGAATTAATGCATTGTGAACCGTTCCATGGGCATAGTTTGCAAGAAAAGAAAAAGAAAATATTGTGATTTACACTGTGTAAGTTGTTATCATGTTACAGATAGTATTATGTTATTTCGGGTGTTATTATAGGGCACACTGTGTTAGGTGTTATCATGTTACAGATATTATTATGTTATTTCGGGTGTTATTATAGGGTACACTGTGTTAGTTGTTATCATGTTACAGATATTATTATGTTATTTCGGGTGTTATTATAGGGGACAATGTGTGAGGTGTTATCATGTTACAGATATTATTATGTTATTTCGGGTGTTATTATAGGGTACACCCATCAGACCCCCACCCATACCGTACAGCTACCAGACCCCGAGCGGTCTCGACATTGACTTGAGGTTGTTCAACAAAGGTTTGTCTACTCTTACCCCATGAATTGAAAGTTTTTTGAAAAAAGATACAAATTAAACTCTCCATTATTGAGTAATAGTAAAAATTTTGTAGCAAACAAAAAAAATAAAAAAATCTTGATATTTTCTTGTGAATTATTTTTTCAACTATTGGATACTGCAAGTTGTCATAATATGTGGCAATCGTTTCAAATTGGACAGGCACAGAATGTTTTAAGAAATCAAAAACCTAGTTCTTGAAGGTTTTTTGTTGACATATCTAGATTTCTTATGTAAGTATTAATAAATCTAACACACTGTAAGAAGTTAAATGTATTTGTTTTGTAGACTTGATCAACAACTGTCTACCGATCCTCAGTAGTATACTTGATCGAGGGTCGAGGGGATGGCATGTGCAATACCGTCAGAAGCTGATTCGGGAGCTACAGGGTATGTGACGAACCACTACTCTGTAACACACATACACAGTAGTGTTAAAAACTTAATATAAAGGCAATGTCACTGACATACTACCTGTCGATGAATGATACATATTTTTCTAAGAAAGGGGCAATTTTCTGTAATAATCAAGACATCAGCGTATCACCCAAGACTGAAATCTAGATAAAAAAGTACATGTACTGTATTTTACCGGCAATAAGCTCCCCCTCCTGAGAGAAAAGTCCAACAATTGGTTATATTCAAAACGTCCTTTTTTAAGGGGGCGCTTAATGGCAGGCACCCACCCTGTTACCAGGACATTTACCAAAGTGGGGAGGGGGCTTATTTCCGAGAGGGGGCTTATTGCCGGTAAATTACGGTAGCTTTGAACTGAATTAGATAGATAAAAAAAGTACATGTAGTTTTTGTAATAACTTTTCTTTTATCTTTTGGTGACATTATCTTATCAGCTGTAGAAATGTACTGTTTTATTTCATGTTCTTAACTTTTAATGATCTCTGTTTAGATAAAATGAAATGCTTGACAATCATTCTAGTAAACAAATGTAATACAGTTTATCAAAATGTCACCGGCTTACATGAATATGCCAGTTGATTGTGTATGCCAGGATGATACCATGTAATACATGGGCAGATTTGACTCTTTTTAGTTTAATCATTATCTTTTTCTCTTTGTTTTGAAGGTAAAGGATTAACAAATGAAGAAATCTCCAAAGTATGTAAAAATTTGTTTGACACTGCATATCTGGTAAAAACGTCCATATAGTGTCCCTCATTTTAATTGTCACCTCAATAATGGCAAAAATATTTCTAGTCCATGTTTCCTTGATTTACTAACATATCCTTTTTCTCCCTCAATATATTGACAAACCCCTTTATAATGCAAAAAAAATCACCAGACAATTAGTGGCAGTATAACAAGGCTTTATATACCAGTATAAGAAATCCCTTCTCTACTGAAATACTCAGTTTTAGATGTGATGGAGGCCAGTGTACATAGTTTGTGAGGATTAGTGGCATCAGAATAATACAAATGATGAGCAGTTTATGACTTATCACCGATTTTCCTTGCGTATCCCGGTTGAAACGGTACAGGTGGCACCGAAATATTCCACGATTAGACGAACGCACTTGGACCGTTCTATAAGCAGAGCTAAAAATGCACAATTTCTGAGAATAAATAACAATGTATCAATAATATTATGCCCTTCTTTCACACGTCCACTGAACTACATAACGTATCTTAAAAACTACATGTAACTTGACATTGTTTTAAGAAGAAATAACGCAAACTAGCAATAATCAGCATTTTAGTTTCGGTCGGGTACGTCTGGACCCCTCAATCTACACATGCCTGAATATTCCTGAGATGAGCCTCGGTTCAGATCTGTGCCTGTCGCTTTCTTTACAGGTTCAACCATTTCTGCAGGTTAAACTGTATATGCGAAAGGGGCCCTGTTATAGGTTTTTGAACTTCTGTTGTGTTCAGCTATACTGTTGTTATGAGGAGGCAATATAACATAGAAGGGAGATAACTGGAGATATTTGTGATGAAATCTGTGTGTAATGAAATCTGTGTATGAGTAAGAACAAGAAAATACATTCCATGTATAAAATTATTTCATGTTTTGCAGAGAGTGAATGCCTCTATTATGGACGAGTACTTAGACAGGGTATTCAGTGCAATATGTAGCAACACGGAGCTGGATAATCTACAACAGGGTATTGGTAGGTATATATAGACTATACGGTCACATTTGTATGTGGACTGCAATTCTAGACATCTTCTATACTGAAGACGTACATATTTTAACAGTGATATTTGTTTGGAACATTTTGCATTGAAATGAATTGCTTATTTAAGTACAACTCAAAAAGTTTTGGCTTAAAATATAAATTTCATGTCAAACAGGATGTTATTTATCAGAAATGAAATACATATGTATATGTTTGGATACCTTCAAGTATTTCTGCAACTAAAAAATAAAACCTAAAATTGAATGCATGATTGCTGGACAGTAATAAGTAATGATAAGCATATATAAGGGAATGTGTAGGTATGAATGCATTAATTTACGATTGCATAAATATGGTGTGGATAGAACATTGCATTAAATCTTTATTTCGCCAATATTTCATTTTCTGGTAAATTCACCACTTAAAAAAAAAAAGACAAAAGCCCACAACCCAAACCAGGTTTATCTGGAAATATTGTAGATGGTTCAGCTCTGTTCAAAACTTTCCTGAGTTTTTGCATAAGAGCACTGAGTTTGATTAATGTCATATAGATATCTAGACAAGCTGTTGCCGTAAACATACTTCTTTTAGCGAAAACAAATTTTAGCACAATGTTCCATGACATGTGTAATGCAATCGTAAGTCCCAATCTTAAGGTCCCAATCGTAAGTCCCAATCTTAAGTCCCAATCGTAAGTCCCAATCTTAAGGTCCCAATCGTAAGTCCCAATCTTAAGTCCCAATCGTAAGTCCCAATCTTAAGTCCCAATCGTAAGTACCAATTGTAAGTCCCAATCGTAAGTCCCAATCTGAAGGTCCCAATCGTAAGTCCCAATCTTAAGTCCCAATCGTAAGTCCCAATCTTAAGTCCCAATCGTAAGTACCAATTGTAAGTCCCAATCATAAATCCGAGATGGGTACCATGCTCTCAATTTGTCAGAAACATTTAACTACTTTTCTAGCTCAGATAACAAATAAACACAGTAAGACCGTAATAAACAGATTTTGAGGTAGACATTGTGTTCTGGTTATCCACTTAAATATATATATATATATATATACACATTATGAGAAGTTCTTTTTACACAACCAGTGAAATTTTGTATGTGACGTTTCGATGACTTGTACGATATGTACACTGTCACCTTCATCAGACAAATGGCCAGTGAAGCGTATGCACACAAAGGTGTAAAATGTGTATGAGTTGTCCATAAAATCGAGGTCGATTTCAGCTACACTGGAAACGTATGTACAATAGTTGTTATATATGTACCGAAATGACTCATAGAAAATTGTATTGGTTGTGTAAAAAGAACTTCTCATAATCCATACTTACCAACCTGAAGAAAATGTTTAGAAATATATATATACATTCAAAGAAAGTGTTGTTAGTTAAAAAAAAGTTTTGAGTTAAAGGATTGGTATAGAGTATCCTAACAAAAATGAACATCAAGAATCCTAGTTTATATCAACAACAGTACAACTTACTTTTATTACAGGTAAACTGTTGGTGGAACAAGCGAAGACTGTGATAGCCATGAAAAAAGCTGTCAACAACGTCCAGGTGAAGATGGTAAAACACAAGGAAAAGGTCAGTACTGTGACATCTTAGGGGTTCACCGATACAGGTAGAACATATGCAATTTAAAATATACTCAGACTGCTGTGTTATGTTAAAATATCACATGATTTTCTGTTGTGTGGTCCTATACTGTGAGATCATACAGAATGATACAATGATGTCACAAGTTCAGTGCAAACTTTAAAACTACGTCAAAATATTAAAGAAATGAACAACTGAAAATTATTTGGTAGAGTTCATAAAAAAAAAAGAATCTCAAACTCATACCCGTTACATCTGAAATTAATAAAACTGGATAAAGCTTGTTTTATATAAACCATATGTTATGGGAACGGTATGGGATCCTCTTGTCTTTAGTGCTGTAACAAACAGCAAGAAGATATATGATATAGGTTGAATGTACAAGTAAAGTATCTCATCTGTTACTTCCCCAACATGCTGGTATGCATTTGTACTGCTGGGAAGACAGGAGTAATCGGGATAAATTGTCTTATTGACTAAATGCTAGCATTTCTGTCAGTACCCTTCTTACCTTCAACCTGTATTACACATAAAATGCTTTTGCTGTGTGAAGAGTTATAATATGATGAAAAGTTGTTTAATATTTCATTGTCAATCCTCATAGTCCAAGTCTGACATTTTTGTTGTTGCTTTTCACAGCTGATTTCGCATCTTAAGTCTGGATACAGAGTGAAATCTCGGATAGAACCATGGATGAATGAACAGATCAGAGCCTTTGAGGTATGGAGTAGGCCACACATTTTAACCCTTTCACCACTGTAGACCAAAATGGACTCATCCAGATGATTGTATGGGAGAGTTGATTCAAGTAACCTGGGGTGAAAGGGTCAAACTGTAGTTGAATGCTAGGAGAGGAAGGTTTGCTACACAGAAGGATTAAGAAACGTGTTTGAATTAAGGGGAGTTCAGGAGGAAAATCAGTAGGTGATTTTGTCAGTAAACAGTGCTTGGACTATACATTCAATGTTTGACAGCAGTGACAACTTGTTAGTCTTAACACTTAAAATTCCAGAAAACAATAAATAATAGCACAATAATCACTATCAGAATATTTGTATCCAAAAAATGAGAATAGACAACATTTCAGATTTGCCAGATTTTAACTAAAGTTAAAGAAGAATTATGACAAGACCACAGGACAAAGCCATTTGGCCAGTTTAAACAAAATTTCTACTTTACATGTGTTCAGTTTAATTCTTCATGTAACTTATGCTTTATGTTAATGAGCTCTCAAGTCTTATGAAATGAGGGGCCACGAAATTGTGTCTGGTACTACAGGGTGTCATTAAAGCCAGGTGTCTGTAAAGTCAGGTGTCACTGTATATTCTTTAAAAAATGATGCGTTAGAATTACGCACTGATGTCATTTGTGTTTCAGACGGAGTTTGTGGAACAGAACCTATGGTCTGCCCACGAGGAGGCCATCAGTATCTGTGAGGACGAGGGACTCAAACAGGCCGTCTACTTCCTTAAACGTGACCTCAACTTCCTCAAACAGGTCAGAGTTACTTAAACTACCGGTATATATAAAAAAGATAGATTTCATATTGTTTTAGCAGTTAAGCTCATAGGGTCAAGCAAGGTACTTGACTTTTAACTCATTCACCCCTGAAATTTCGTAATGAACTATTCCAATCTTTGAATTGGAAGAGTTCAAATGTGTCTTCAGGGCTGAATGAGTTAATCTTGACAATATAATTTTTTTAGAGATGTCAATTTAAGCCTCATAATAAAATAAACATCATATGAATAATATACTCCTGAGGTAGAAATTATGTCATGTTGATTATAAAAATGGAACTTCCATTGCAAAGAATAATTTGGTAGAGAGTGGCGAATACAGTTGCACCTGGTGAAGACACCACCTCAATGAAGACACCACCTGTATCAGCTAGGAGATCACTTTCAAACTTCACTATTGTGATTATTTGTATGTTAACTAACTTGTATTACACCTGGAATTTGACACCACTTTACAGACTTCCCAAAGACGACCTCTGGATACATTAATTTGATAATTTAAATAACAAAATATAATTTACCTCCCTGCAGAGAGAGGCAGTCCTCATCAAAGAACTGGGGAAAGTGAGATATCCCAAACGACGGTTCACATTTGCCACACGGATCTGGCTGCCGCAGAACTACATCGTGTTGAAGAAGATCGGGAACCAACAAGAGAGGATTCCAACCGTGGTCATGAACACTCAGAGCCCACCCAACAGTTCGTTGGCGCTCGGTGAAGGCGACAGGGTAAAGGCTTTAACTTGTTTATTGTAGATGTAAAAGAATAAATATTCTGTATACCAGGAAATTTTATATCGGTAAATTTTTTGCCATTTGCCGATACAATTTATATTTTACACAGTGTTAATTTCCCCCTTCCCAGTTACTTGCTATTTATATTATGTTGTTCGCTAACATTTACTGTAACGAAAAATTCGCCCTCATTATGGTTTGCAGAAAAGACGAAAAAGTTAAAATGCGGCAAAAATTTCCTGGTGTACAGTATATGTAAACCGATAGTAGGATTAGCGAATAAATGTGACTTCACATCCTTTTATAATGGAAATCGAAAAATTTTGAATTTCCTTATGATCAGTGCTATTGATATCTACATTTCCAGGTTGTTAGTTACACAGTGGAGAAAAGTCATCAACGTGTTACGTCTTCACGCTACCCATTTTGGCGCTGGTGGAACTACCTGCACCGTACTTGGACCTGGACGTGGAATGCCATTTTCGTTCTTGGGGTGAGTTACTTTCCTTGATTTTCATTCTAGTGGAAACATGTTGTTCAAAATAAGAAGAGGTTCCTTCCCTACAGATTTGGTAAAGATTGAATTAATTTTACCATAAAAACCACAATAATTTTACCCTCAGATATAAGTATTTTACCAGGCTTCATAAGCTTAACGATACAGAAAGTCAAAAGTTGAAAATTTGTGTTTTTAGAGAGTTTTTCTAGCAATCTTTTACACACTGAGGTTGTGGCGGAGATATTAGAGAAGGTTATTTCTGTCATGAAAACTCAAGAGATTTTTCAGCATTACGCGAAGCTTTTTAAACACTGATATTTTGACTGTCAGGTATCATAGAATGTTATTTTTGTCGTCAGTATATGTTGGTCATCAGACTACAGGTTTTCTGCCATTACGACGAGCTTTAAGACCCCCACTTTGTTTACAGGTTGTGATCCCCTGGTGCAGCTCCATCAGTCTGAGGGCGCTGTTCAGCATCAAGCCTTTCATACCAGACACTACTCTTAGTCAGAATGATGTAAGTAATTAATTTCTGCAAGTTACATGCATATTTGTTCATCCAATGGAAAACCAACTCAGTCAGGAAAGTGATCATTCCTAAAGGCAAATGCTGTAAATTGGCTAACTTTGGCAAGGAATTTAGTTCAGAAAATTTTGTGAATTTTGTGGAAACATAGCAGATTACAAGTACAAGCATGTCAAAATTGTTTTGCACTTTTTGTAAATAAAGAAAAACAGAACTTACAAAAAGTTAAATACTCCATTGTTGGACACTGCAGGTGAATGTCAATGTGTTATGTTGTTAATTGATAAGAATAGACAGAGCAACACAATATTATTTTTTTTTTATTGCTATAACGATCACATAATTTAATTTAGAATCTATCAGTGATACACAAAACAAAAAGCTCTCAAACTTGTATATCAGTGAATAATTCAAACCTGTATAATAATAAACGTATTTAAAAAAAATTGCATTTTTTATTTAATACTAAATAATAAGTTTGTTGACCATATGTCCGCATTGTTTTGTTCAAGACTTTTCAGTTCGCTGAAAACAGTAGTTATATTGGCTACTTCTAGTATCTACCACATTGAACACCGTGTGAAAACAGTAGTAAGATTGGCTACTTCTAATATCTACCACATTGAACACCGTGTGAAAACAGTAGTAAGACTGGCTACTTCTAGTATCTACCACATTGAACACCAGGTGAAATGTGTTTCTGGAAGAGGACATGTTGTACACACACAAAAAAGATAACAAAGAAGTATAATTTTAGCATGAACACGATTGATTTAGGAAATAAAATGTCTGAGGAGTAATTTATAGATAACAATGAAGGAAGTGACTGTACATGGTCCTTACAGGGCAAGTTGTATCGAAACTCGTACGCCACAACCCAGACCCTGTGTTCTCGCCTCAGTCGACTGTGGGTCAATGTCTGGGAATCCAGGAAAAAATTTGAGGATGCTCCAGACCAAGGTAAGTAGTCTGACATTGTCATGCAACAAAATCAGATGTTTTTGTGCTCAATCTGCTCTTGGCTAATGCTACGGCAATCAAGAAAAGGGACCTATAGTCTTACATCTGAGTCAGATCTTTCTATACCTCAGAAACAAGACTTTGGAAACACAGTTCATAAGTTAATTGTTCAAATGAAAATGAACAGGTTTAATTTTACAGTAACAGATGGTATGTTTATGTGCAGGTTTACAGTAACAGATGGTATGTTTATGTGCAGGTTTACAGTAACAGATGGTATGTTTATGTGCAGGTTTCCTAGGAAAGAGTTTGACACGTCATATCAACCGTTTCTGGAACTACGTCATGAAGGGGGCGTGTGGAACAGTAATACTAGTCCTCTTCTTCCCGGTCTGCTGTGTCGTTACTTCTACTGCCTCCCTGACAGCAGCCGTCACTGCTCCCCTGTGGTAAGTTTGGCTATACCTGCCTCCCTGACAGCAGCTGTCACTGCTCCCCTGTGGTAAGTTTTGCTATTCCTGCCTCCCTGACAGCAGCCGTCACTGCTCCCCTGTGGTAAGTTTGGCTAAACCTGCCTCCCTGACAGCAGCCGTCACTGCTCCCCCGTGGTAAGTTTGGCTATACCTGCCTCCCTGACAGCAGCCGTCACTGCTCCCCGGTGGTAAGTTTGGCTATACCTGCCTCCCTGACAGCAGCTGTCACTGCTCCCCTGTGGTAAGTTTGGCTATACCTGCCTCCCTGACAGCAGCTGTCACTGCTCCCCTGTGGTAAGTTTGGCTATACCTGCCTCCTTGTTAATAGTTTGTGTAAAGATAAAATATTTAAACTTTGGTAAGGCCAGAAAAATTATGCTGCAGTTTAATTTTCGCCCTCCATGCTTTGGGTGAATTTATTATATAATTACAGCAAATATTAATAAACAACATAACATACATTGTAATAAATGTACGCGAAAAATTGATTTCATGAGCAAGGGGCGAAATTTTGACTGGGAGAGAATTTCCCAGTATATAGTCTTCCAGAAATGTATATACATGTATTTATCACATGTTTTCAACCATAAACATTGACTAACCATTGTCCTGGATCCTATATTGACAAAACAGTGGTCAGCTGAAACACTTGATTCTAATAAACTGGATTTATGGTTTGGAAATTTACTTTCACCGGTGTGAAAATAGTTAAGATAAATCTTTTCTGAAATGAAACCTTATACCTTGTAGAACTTTTATGAAAAAGTAATAAATATGAAATAAACCAAAAATAGTGTTCTTAGTGTCAAAACGTAATGGGGTCAGAACAGCTAGATTCAGATCTATCTTGGCCCACTGATCACGACACTGTCCCGGTTACCGACTGAACTACCTGATTGGCGGTAATGATAATTCCCTGGCCCAGTCCATCCACAGTTACATCCCAGATAAAACTAAAGGGAAGTGACTAGGTATGGAGGCACGGTAGTCCAGTGGTAGGACGCCGGGCTCAAGACCGAAGGGTTGCGGGTTCGCGCTGCGACACGGCAATGTGTTGTATCTTTGAGCAAGATACTGTACTCAGCTGTAAGTGAGTACGTGGTAGGGCAGTGCTAGAATTGTAGAATGCTAGCTGTTAGCGCCAAATTGGCAGCTTTGGCTGTATGCTCCCCAGGGAGTTGAGAAATGTATTGGCTGGTTGCAAAGGCCCTATAACCACGGATAATAATTTGTGAACCACTTTGAGACGACCTACGAACTAGGTTGTAATAAAGCGGTATATAAGAACCTCCAAATATTATTATTATTATAAAACTACAGTGGAATTCCCTAGTGTATTGCAAGCAGTGTGACATTATGTTGAGTCAACTTTAATGATAATAACAATATTTTTGATATTTTCAGGATGCCAGCTGTTACCCTATTCGTTCATATAAGTTTCTTCCTCGTTTTCGATTTTGACTGTCCAGGTGAGTCATTGTTTTGAGTGCTTAAGATGAAAAACAATTGTGTTTACATCAGTTCGAGTTGATCAGTTTTCTAAGATTTAAATCCGAAATATTAAAAACTGTTCTACGGACCTCTCTATTACATAACATTATGTTTTGTTTTATCTTTTGTGTGAATTACTTTTCTTTCTCAAGTAAAAAAAATTGTAAAGTTTAATTGTTAGAAATGAAATATAACATATACATGTTTGAGAAAGTAAAGTAAATTGCATCCTGTATAAGTTGCTGCACAAATGGATGTATAAGTTGCTGCACAAATGGAAAAAACATACTTTTTATGTATCGGACTATGATGATGGGATGTTAACTGATCAGGTTTCTCCTTACAACGTGGGAAATGTCTCATGATTTCATGCATTTCTGTTTCAGATGAAAGTAACCGATTGTTCCTGATTTTCGAAGCCTTACTAGGAAGGATTGTACTTCAAGGACTGATACAGCCGATAGCTGCACTACTTACAGGGGGTATCCTCTGCCCACTAGCTGCCTTAGCGGTGTCTATCTGTACGTGGAAACTATTACAATCACCTGTTTCTCAAAGACATCCTCAATTCTGTAGTCTGTAAAAGCAGTTAGATTCAATGGGGGTTAAAGACTTGTGGTTTGCATGTGGGGACCGATTTTTTATCCTTAAATTTCTTGGAATCGACACAATACTGATATTGTCAGTATTTAATTCAATGAAAGACGTAATACAAAACATATAGAAAGAATACAGGTAAGTTCAGGTAAGATCGATGTGATCACTCGAAAGGAATCGATCAAATCCGTCATGCTCGATCGGTTACAAACAAAGATACTACTACATACGAAAAGAAGACTCCCATACGTGTACCCTACCCTGACGGTAGTGCACAATAAATTAAGATGTGTTTACTGAATTGATAAATATCATCCAAAGTTCAGGGGTCATCTGGTCCAAGATCTCCCTATAAAACAACGAAATAAAAGAAATTATTTCCCCAAACAAGACGTAATGCTTTTACAGTACTAATTCAAAAAGTGGGAATGCATTTTATAATTTGATCAAGATATAGGGTGCATTCGCGTATCCGGTTGAAATGGTTGAACCTGTAAAGAAAACGACAGGTACAGATTTGGACCGAGGCTGACCTCAGGAAAATTTGGTACATGTAGATTGAGGGGTCCAGACGTACCTGACCGAAACTAAAATGCTGACTATTGCCAATTTGCGTTATTTCTTTCTTAAACAATGTCAAGTCACATGTAATTTTTAAGATACGTTAGGTAATTTAGTGGACGCGTAAAAGAAGGGCATAATATTCTTGATACATTGTTTTTTATTCTCTGAAAACTGCTTATAGAACGGTCCAAGTGTGTTCGTTTATCGTGGAAAATTTCTGCGCCACACGTACCGTTTTAACCGGGATACGCGAATGTAGCCATGATGTTCCCGTTTGTTAACTTAAAATTCTGTAAGTTGCTGAATTTATGATAAAGCATAGAATTACTTATCACTAAAATCAAAGCTGCTCAGATTTGATGTCATATGTAAAATCATTGCATTGTGTCTATTTTGTCATCAGCTGTTGATGTGTTATTTCAGTTGGCCTGCTGAGGCGGACGGGACGTGGAGCGTGGGACACTGTGATGTACTTCACGGTGGTGAAGAGTCGGGGGCGGGTCCCGGCCAAGGACAGCTTTGTGGCCCGCAGGATAGCAGGGCCGGGACTGGCCTCTAACTACTACTTCCAGGTACATTCTTTTAATCCTGACCCTCTTTGAAAACCAAAGTTTTACTTACCCTATCAAAGGATAATTTATTTACTGTTTTGCATGTGGTTATAGATGAAAATTACATGCACAAATCTTTTTATAAATTAAAAACTTTCAAAAATTTGACACAAAGACATTTTGATAAATATTTTCGAAATTTCATTAAACCTTATGTCTATTCTAACTAAATACTCTGGCCTACAGGTAATCATGAGTTGACATGATAAAACTAAAGCAGATCTTTTCTTGGAAAATACGACACTGATGTCACTAATTTCATGCCATTGAGAAAGGGTTCATCAGGCTTTCAACAAATTTTCAAATATTAAGTTTTGTGAAACCTTGTTACATATGAAGGCTTTCAAAGCTGAAACATTTGAAAATTTCCGTTTTTCGCAAAGAACTGTGAAACAGTGTTTCAGTACAAATTTAGGAGTCAGACATTTTGAATATAAACTTAATGATTACCAGAATAAAACTTGGTTAAAAAAATGAATTGAGAGAAATTTTGATTGCCTGTAGGCACGGTAGTCTAGTGGTAGGACGCCGGGCTCGTGACCGAAGGGTTGCGTGTTCGGGCCACGGCACGGCACTGTGTTGTATCTTTGAGCAAGATACTTTACTCCGCTTGTTCCAGTCTACTCAGCTGTAAATGAGTACGTGGTTGGGCAGTGCTAGAGTTGTTGAATGCTAGCTGTTAGCGCCGAAATGGCAGCTCCGGCTGTATGCTCCCCAGGGAGTTAAGAAAGGTATTGGCTGGTTGCAAAGGCCCTATAACCACGGATAATAATTTGTAAACCGCTTTGAGACGACCTACAAACTAGGTTGTGATAAAGCGGTATATAAGAACCTCAAATTATTATTATTATTATTAATTGCCACTACATATATTTGCAAATAGCTGTTAAAGAGGAGATTGTACAATCATTTTTGCTTGAATAAATCTGTGTAATATGCATGTGTTATAGAACATATAAAGGTAACACTTTAGTAAAGATTATATCCAACACTTTTTTATTTATTTATTTTTAATTTTTTTTCACCAGTGTTTGTGTTTTTGTAATTTTCCATTGAAAAATTTCAATCTACAAGGTATGTAAAATTCACAAAAATTCCAAAGCCAATAACTTCGACTCAAAAAGTGATAAAAAAAACCAACAGACCAAAAGTAAATTTTAAGTACTCTTTGCCTGAAGATAGTTATAAAATGATGTTGACACTTACAGATTCAGATGGAGCAGGCCCTCGCTGCACTAGATTCGCGTATGGAACAGGACGAGCTGGAGGCCTGGAAGTCCCACGTCACCAAGGTCATAGAGCTTCCGAAGGAAAAGTACAGGTAGGACCAGCATACATTCTCGTTACAGGTAGATACTCTGTTACAGGTAGGACCAGCATACATTCTCGTTACAGGTAGATACTCTAGTGAGAGAGACGGACTGTGCAGTGGAACCTTGTATAGCTTGACTCCAGTTATCCCAAGTCTTTTGTTTTTTTCTCTCCAAGTATTAGATGAGATGATATGACAATTTATACAAATTTACAAGATACAACACACAAAAACGTTAATTGAAACCTACAATTATTTTTAGGAACTAAAATATCTTCAAAATGACATATCCTTTTTTCCGCTGTAACAGATGTTGTTGCAGAAAACAAATTATCTAGAATATTTAAATGTGTTTCCACTTAATTTTGATGGAAAACAAATTTAAATGAATAAATTGAAGAAGAAGAAATCAGACTATTAGGTCCAAAAATAGCAACTGGTAAAGCTAGTGATACTGTTTGAAATGCAAATTAGTAGTAACAGTCAAAATCTCATATTGTCTCAGATTGGATGAAGTGGTTATCTCCCCTTAGAGGTAAAATCTCGCACTGATTTCCAGTAAGAATTTCACACTGTCTGGATAATGCAGAAACTTAATTCTATTCTTATCAAAAAGGCAAGATTAGAACATATGATTAATACACCAACCTGACATCATCAATCTTTCTCAAAAAAGACACAATGGATAGATGTTAGAGGGATCTGTTCCTTAATAAGATAACACCTGTTACGGAAAAAAACCTGATTTGATGCTTTATACTGAATTACATACAGGATCTTATATTTCCTTTTCATCAGAGATTTAGAGATTTATGAAATGTGTCTGAAATTTTTCTTTTTTAAAACTGGCGAGGTTCCGCCATTAAACCACAGTATTGATAAATGTTTAGCAGTGACATGACTTGCTGCGTAAGTTTTTAACTACAAGATGGTATACATCCAAGAAGTTTTGATGTTTGTTATTTGTGTGTACAAATATGCAGCTTTTGTGTGTAAAAGCGATAAACGTGAGCCTCTGTATCAGTCGACTTCCTGTGTACGTAGACGGGATACCGTCGACTTCCTCCGCTCCATGTCTCGATATGTAAGTCTGGGGATCAGACTCAACATGCAACTAGCATTTAGGTGTAGTTTTTGAGATAACACCCTGTTTATTTAGGATTTGCTTGCGAAAATATTGTGCTTTGATTGTCATCAACAGAACATGGTTAGGGCTGACCTTCGCTGACCCCGACATATGTTTTTTTTTTGGGAATATGCGTAAAATGTTGATGCATTTGTATTTCATCTTGAGGAATGACCGGGACAGATACCAACCATGTGTGTTATTTTTAGCAGCATATGGAGATTTTCAGTATTTTTTTCTGAATAATTTGGTCTTAAAACAGCAAATAACACCTCTGTCAGAATAAGAATTGGTTTTCTATGAGATGATAGATTTTTTTTGTGTGTTTCTTGCTATAAAAAAAGTACTGTATTTGATGAGGAGGACAAGGCTTGTCAGAGAAACCTGCACATCAATGTTGGAGATTTCTCAGGTGACCTTGACATCAAATATCATATTATATCCATGTGACCTTGACACAGATGTCGGATATAATATTAAAGTCACATTGACACTAATGTTATATATTACCAACCATGTGACCTTGACACAGATGTCGGATATTATTAAAGTCACATCGACACCAATGTCATATATTACCAACCATGTGAGCTTGACATCAATGTTGGGTATGACTACAGATACCATTGCAACTTGTGTCAGACAATTTATCCTATTTGCCAGTGTCAGATATTGATCTTGTCACCTTGACATCAATGTCAGGTATTACTAAATTGACCTTGACACCAATGTCGGATGTTGGCCATGTGACCTTGACATCAATATAAGAAATACTCAAAAGTGACCTTGCTACCATTGTCATTTGTTAAATAACCTTCCTAGGACCTGAGGCCAGACCATTAGTGTCAGTGTTGTTCACTTCCCTTGTCTTTGGTTTAGAGCCCTAGATGTGTCATAGTACAGACAATTTAAGGCAAAAGATCCCGACCTACAAATTAGCATAGAAAATAAAACTCCAGTGCTAATGGTTGTCAGAACGACGGCCTTATCTGGATTGTGGTACAATAATACACATAGCTGTTTTGAAATGAGGTTTTATGCTCAGCCAATTATACTTAAATGTATACAATTTGGCATTTATTTTCAACAATTGTATTGACAAATTGATATATCTCAAATATTTGTCCAGGTTCAATATATCAAGGGTTGTCTGTGTATGTTACACCTTTGATAAATTCAAATCTTCGGAATAAGTCATTTGGCAGATCTGTCGCATGATTTCATAACTCTGTGAAGTGATTTTCTAACCTTGTCAAAAGAGTTTGTGACTCAAATAATTCTGCATCTCTGACACAGGATTCTGTAATTGTGTCACAAAATTAATTAAATAGTTCTGTTACACGATTCTCTATCTCCGAAACATGTGCGAGTAATACCCAATTTTAGCTAATGTACCGCAATCTTTCCTGAAATTAGCAGTCATGAATCAGCATGTCGGAGATTTTTACAGATAACTAGACAGCATTTCACCCTTAACCCTTTCACCCCTATGTAACTTTAGTAGACTCTACCACGCATTGATATGGATGAGTCCATCATGGTCTACAGTGGTGAAAGGGTTAACAAGGAGCTATTTTATGTTCCTTGACTCCGCCATTACCTATAACATTGTCTCCGGACACGGAGCTAACATTCGTGAACTTTGCTTTTACAACATTCATTGACTTATAGCCATTATAACATTTTCTCCGAACACGGAGCTAACATTCGTGAACTTTGCTATCACAACGTTCATTGACTTATAGCCATTATAACATTGTCTCCGAACATGGATCTAAATTCATGAACTCCGTTATTTCTAAGATAGAACTGACATTCATCGAGACTCAATGAGCCGTAGAACACATCTTTCACTAAAAGCAACCCAACATTCATAGCCGTATGGCAGTTTATGACACAAATTAGAACCTTCTCCGAGAAAGTACTTTCAATTTAAAATTGTTGCCAGCAGGACAATAAAAGTTTGTAGAGACGTGTTCTGTCCTGATTATCTAATTACTTAATTGTGGAGTAGAGACGGAAAAGTTTGTTTATATCCTAACAAGTGGCTCTTCCTTGCTGAAAACTTCACGGAACATGGCCTGATTGAGGTGAACAATCTTCCTGTCTGTTTTTTACAAGCAGGTTACTACAGTGTGAAGAGGGAACACTAACTCCTGTGTCTGCTTCGAGAGCTCTGTTCTACTTTGGTCGTATGTAAATTATAACCAGGTGATTCATTCTTAATCATTCTATTTCTGTAAAACAATTAAAGGAATGCTGTTCCGTGCAAGAAGCTACACAAACTGAATTCATCAAAATTAAGTCTGCTTGATTGATCTCGTTCGTATTAGGGTGAAGTCCATTCCGACGGAACACATATAGTTTTTGTGCTGATTGGATAGTTTTTAGATAACTCAGGTTCAGCTAAGAAGCTGAATTGAAGTCTGAGTTATTCAGGTTAACTGATTACACAGGTTCAGTTTGGGACCTATTACTTAAAAGTTAAATACATAGTTTGGTAAAGACATGCATTTGTAATGCTATTAACAGATTTTTCCCTTATTTAGTTTTTTCCCTATTTAGACCACAAATTGTATATGACTGATTGTGTTGGAGATAAGTACTGTCAAGTATGCCAGTTAATGACAGCCAGATGTGTTTTAACTCATTCACCCCTGAAATTTTATGAACTATTCCAACCTTCGAATTGGAAGAGTTCAAATGTGTCTTCAGGGGTGAATGAGTTAAGTAATATAGTAATAGTAAACCATGTTGATAGTGAACCCCTAAGGGGATCTGAGAGATTTGTTAACTATATATATATAGACATAATATGTTATAGTTACACGTCAATATTCCTTACCAGGGGTTAAAAATGTTATTAACACTTTATCATTATCAATACTCCATGGAACTTCTTAACTCTAAGAACATTTTAACTAAAGTATTCTTAGATTTAATTTTTCCTATTAAGTGTCCTGGAGTTACCACAATTTATCCACAGTTCTAAGTCAAAAGGTGAATTCTTTACCAGAATTCATATATGTTTTAATGTTTTGATAAGCAAGGAAATTAAAAACATTCTTAAAGATCTGGAGACAAAAACTATTAGCAGGAGTTCTTCGTAAGCATCATAAGCATGTCGGTACTAATTGCGTTTTATTGTACTTATTGCGTTTTATTGTACTAAGTGTGTTTTATTGTACTAAGTGTGTTTTATTGTTTTATTGTACTAAGTTAGTTTTATTGTACATACAAAATGTACAAGTATTAGTAGATCTAATGCCATCACCAATAACACTTTTTCCGAACAAGACGTTTCCGTAACGACGGGTGGTCCGAGACACACTACCGTGTCCAGTACGATCAATAGGGTCTTCAACTGTTGAGATGAAAAAACATATTGGGAGCCTTTCGTGTGCTGTAGCTATATATAGCCGGCTGTCGTACATGTATTTCGAGTATGTACATGATATACGTTTTGTCAGAGCTGTGACTACGCCCCGTAAACAACCAACATGTGGCAGGTATTGGTCGAAGAATGCCACTAAAAGCATTGTTACATCAACAATAGAAATAGTTTCTGCGACTGGTGTGCAGTCTCGGTCCGTACACTCGAGTGACGAGACAGGTACAGGGTTGATACAGAGGCTAAATTAACAGTTATACAAGCGATTGTCGGAGAGAACATTGATTCCCCTGGTATGGTTTGTCCATAAGACATTCCCCCAGTCTATCCCAGAGACCAATTGACCTTGTCAAGGGCAGCCATTTTTATTGTAACGGCTACATCAAGGTCATGTCTGGTGGGTAATTTGGTATGGTAAATACCTGCAAATTTTGTAATGACTTAAATTTTTTCAACATTTTCTCTTGTCTGTGAATTTCTTATAGTTGATGAAATTGTCTTACTATCAAACTTGCTTGTTCAAAAAATGTTCAAGGTTTAAATGGTTTTCAAATGATTCATCATTTCGTTATATAGCATTAAAGGTATCAGATTATGCATGTGCTTTCTATTAATAATTCAAATATTTTGTCTGCATGGTATTTCATCTTAAAACGAACGAATAATATTTCAATTTGTATGAAATACAGATAAAATTGTCATTTGTTTATAAGAATTATAAGGAAGTGTTTAAAATCAGAAAGACAATTTGCTTTGCAGAAGGCTCTTGTTTAAACTAAGTTTTTTTTCCGTTCGCCTGAAGATCTTCAAAGGAAAGATGCAGTTTATGATATAGTGAATGTTTATATTTTGAAGATGATGAAATATGAAAGTTAAAATCAAGAGTGGGTTAACGTTGTGAAGTGCTTTTATCAGTGTAGATAGTTAAGATGTTACTGTAAGTTTAGATTGTGAGGATAAAAACGTTGACCTTGCACCCTCGGGAACGAGACAGATGTCAGGGAGTCGGTATGTAAGCGTGATAAACGATGCTGTCCAATTTTCTAAAAAAAGACGTTAAATAAAAAAAATGACGAATTAGAACAACGTTTGCTAGTGTTTCCTGTATGTGAGATTTGTTTGTCTTCCATTCGAGAGGCAGACATGCCTGGTTACGGGGGAAGTTGTAAACTTACTCGCTGGTCTTGTAACAGGAAGTAGCATGGCCACGGAAAACATGCAGATATGAAGAAATATGGATGTATAACTTAAAAGACGCAGCTCTCCGTTGGTCCTTGTACTGTACACATTAGCTATACACTGGAATTATTATCAATGTGTTTTCATTTAAACCTGGACCAACATCTTCTCCCACGTGTTTCCACTACGACTATACGAGAGGCAGCACTTGTTCTTGTCTCTCAGAACAGTTGAAAAATGTTATATAAGTTGTAGGCATTATTTCTTAAGATATCGCTGGAAAGAGGAACTCATTGTGTTTCTGTGATTTACATGGCTCTCGCTTGGCATCAGTATATGATGTTACAGATGTAAATGTAGTTCTAGTTATATCAATTATTTCTCTGAAGATATAGCGGAAAAGAGGAGAATATTTCGTTTCTACAATATATACAGATTTCTTAATTGGCATCATCAGTGTGTGACATAATGGTTGACAATGTATTGCTAATAATACTTGTCAATTGGTTGTGAATTATTTGTCAAGATATATCACTAAAAGGGAAAAAAAATGTTGTTTTTCTTTAGTTGGTGGGTTACTTATTTCGTATCGGTCTATATCATAACAATTGAAAAATATAAAAGAACTTGTAAATAGTTTCGTAATGTATCAGTCTAACATACCAGTTCAAATACGTAATATTACTTGTGAATTACGTTTACAGAAATCGCTGAACAAAGGAGCTCACAGTGTTTGTACACTGTCGAGGTTTCTAATTTAGACTTATCTAGATCTAATATTGTGTATATGTTGCTGTTTGGTGACAATATACTTAAGGCTGTATGCTAGTCTCCATGCAGCATGAATGGCAATGTCTAATATTGTCTATATGTTGCTGTTTGGTGACAGTGTACTTAAGGCTGTATGCTACTTAACTGTTACAGGCACTGTCCTATTTAAACGAGAGGCACTCTTGGAAATCTGAAACTTTGTATTTTGAATTGAAATTAGGATTTGGAAACTGAAACTTAAATTTGAAGTTATATCTTCAATATCAAAATCAACCATCAAATGGTACAACTTGAAATTGAAGATTTTCTCCACGATTTGGGAATATTGCAAGAAAGGTATTTTTTTTAGAAATTGATATATTTAAACCCTATTTGTAGAATGGTTGAATAGGAAGTGAAGAGCTTAATGCTGAGGATATTCTTCTTAAAGGCAATATGTTGGAAGCACACTTCAATCAAGCAGTCAGAATCCCTTGTTTAAAAAACATTGCGCTCTGGTGAATAAAATTGTATTCTTATATCTGGTTCCCAGTCCGTCTGTTTTACAGTAATGTATAAATTTCATTTTCAATAAAAAAAATTAGACCGAGACAAAATCTAGTAATTTCTATAATCCTGATTTCTAACATATGGCCTTGTAAGAGATGATTTGTTGTCAGAATCCGACATCAGCTTTTAGGTTTATGTGTGTGTTGACAGTGATTTCTGTAGCGCTGTAAGTGTGGAATGGATTTTAACGATATTTTAAAATCTTGCAGAGATACAATGCTCACTCTTTAAAAGGCATTTAAGGATTATGGTAAATTAAAATTTGAGGGGAAAAAAATCTATTGAACTGTGTGATATTCAGCTGCCGGCATAAAGTATGGTCTTAATTGTTTTAATCCTCAGACTCATTATTCTTGTTGAGAGTGATATTGCGATTTTCTTTTTGGAATTAGTAAGAATGATGGAAATCAATAACAGAACTGTTATAATAATCACACTGTTGATAATGGATGCTATTTGCTAAGATAAATTGAACAAAATACGGGTAACACGGGCAAAATCGTAATTTTCAGAATTCAAAAAAAATCTATGAAATGTGTTTTGTTTGCACGTTCTGTTGGAACCTCTCACACTTAAAATTTCGAATGCTCTTTACTCGGTGAAAATGGTGAGTGCTTTTAAAGGTTTTGAAAAAAATATATTGAAAGTGTGTGAAAATATTTAATGATTTAAAAAGTCCCTGAGGTATTGCGGAAGCCCGTTGAAATCTTTTGAGACTGCCCTTTTGTACGATTGTGAACATCCATTTAAATTTTAATGATGTTTGAAATGCCTGAGGGTGAAGCAAACTTTGATCCTGCTGCATCCGGGAGCGTTACAGTGCATGGAGTGAGAAGCTGCGGGTATCCGTAGAGGGCAGCGGGAATAGTTTACGAAGCTGTGGATGATGATCCGCCACCATAAACCATTGGAATACTAACACTGTACTTCACTAGAGTAGTTTAAGGAATTCTACAGTTTTTTTAGTCATTGACCAGTTCTCAGCGGTAGACAGAAATTCTTTGTTTTGGATTTGTTAAGTTATACCGTACAGATGGAATTTCAAGATTTCTGTCGTATCTAACGAAGCTGGCACAATGCCAGAAATAATCAATATCTTACACAATTCAATTAAAAACAGAAACAATGGCAGTCTTGGTTTTGGTTTAGCATATTTTTCATCCCACTTGTTTAAAATTTACGCAGTATAAGAGAGCAGAAAATAGAAATATAATGTGTAAAAATGTTTACAATTTTGCTGAGAAAGTTCCATTCTTGAGAGAGATTTTGACAATTAAAAGACACCAATCCATTAATTTCACCGTTGCACACAACTCATTTAAAGGTCTACTGGAGGTTGCGTCATTCCCCGAACCATTCATTAAGTGTAAACGAGTTTTAATCTCCGTCATCATCGGAGATCAAACATTCTTGATTGATGATAACTGACAGTATATCGGTACAGAGGCCGACTAAATGTTGCATATTAATATTCATGATTCCTGTTTAGCGGGCCATTATCGAGTTCTTGGCTTTTTATTTCGTCACGTCGAATGTTCCGCATTAATTTCATCATTAAGACGACCACTCCCAGTTGATAATTCTTCAATCAAACCATTGGCATAAACCACATCAAGGATACGAAAATTTGAAGTTGATATTTTTTTGTATCTGTTAAGACATCTTACGTAATTTGCATTGATTGTCTGTAATCCTCACTTATGACAGGCTTTTGTTGAAGTGTTAATGCCGAATTTCCATTCTATGATGATTTTTTTTCCGAAATGCGTTAAATGTACGACTGCGGAATGACATGCGATATCACATTCCTGACGGATACGGAGCTTGAATTGGGTATTTCCCTCAGTAAGCTGCCAGATATTCCCAAAGTGATAGTGAGAGAATACGATCCACGATGTGGGATATTTAAAGAGTTTTTTTCCCTTTTATTCCCAAATGATAGCTACAATTACGGATGTTGCGATGCAAATTTTAATGAAAATTATTCAATAAAGTTTTATCAATTATGATGAAGGATAATTTGAAATTCTCTGAAAGTTTCAAAATTTACTCTAGAAATTGCGGTGAGTTATGTATTTTGCAGTTGGACATTCATTTTTAATAAGCAATTATAATGCAAACAGTTCCTATTTGGTATGAAAAGACAGCAGGCCTCATAATGGTTGTAACGAGGTTTGACTAGAAATGAAATAAAGAATGTCCGATTCATCATTGTGGATTAATGAACAGAGGTTATAGTTTTATCCTGGTACAAGATTTCTGCCGCCACTGGAGACAGAAAAATGGTGGCTGTTATTGAATTTTTCACAACATAAATTGCAAACAATTCCTCACCATTCATGAGTAATAGAAGTTCAAATCCAACCTGTTATACTTCAGAAACCTGTCTAGCACCGATTCTGTCTAAACCAAACCATACCTTACTTAATTCTAAACTGAAAAAGGATCCCAGTGGTATTTAGTACAGATAGGCTTCATTTTATCATCCACCGGATTCTGATAAGCATCAATCAACTTGTGTGTAGGACCCGACTTATTCGCTTTTTATCAGATTAAAATGTAGACATTTTTTAATTAGATTTTAAAACTTCTGATAATCTGTTGTAGACGTTCCTACGGAGCCATAGATAAAAAAATTACAGACATTTGAATTTGATTTCAAACTTTCTGATAATCTGTATACAACATTCCCAAGTCATTTAACTTACTGATTAAAATATACAGACGTTTGAATTAGATTTTGTACTTTCTGATAATTTGTGTAAGACATTCCGAGGCCAGAGATCTGGTGGAATTAGTGGATAGTGATCTGGACTGGGGTCAAACGTCTAGGTCAGTCAAGCCTTATCAGACTCAGGACTGCTTTAATCCATGTATCCTGCTACTTACATATCACAGCCTTGTCAATCTCATACCGTGGCCATATCTCTATCAGAACATATCACACAGCCTTGTCACTCCCATACCTCGTCCATCTCTCTATCAGAACATAGCACAGCCTTGTCACTCCCATACCGTGTCCATCTCTCTATCAGAACATATCACAGCCTTGTCACTCCCATACCGTGTCCATCTCTCTATCAGAACATAGCACAGCCTTGTCACTCCCATACCGTGTCCATCTCTCTATCAGAACATATCACAGCCTTGTCACTCCCATACCGTGTCCATCTCTCTATCAGAACATAGCACAGCCTTGTCACTCCCATACCGTGTCCATCTCTCTATCAGAACATATCACAGCCTTGTCACTCCCATACCGTGTCCATCTCTCTATCAGAACATAGCACAGCCTTGTCACTCCCATACCGTGTCCATCTCTCTATCAGAACATATCACAGCCTTGTCACTCCCATACCGTGTCCATCTCTCTATCAGAACATATCACAGCCTTGTCACTCCCATACCGTGTCCATCTCTCTATCAGAACATATCACAGCCTTGTCACTCCCATACCGTGTCCATCTCTCTATCAGAACATATCACAGCCTTGTCACTCCCATACCGTGTCCATCTCTCTATCAGAACATATCACAGCCTTGTCACTCCCATACCGTGTCCATCTCTCTATCAGAACATATCACAGCCTTGTCACTCCCATACCGTGTCCATCTCTCTATCAGAACATATCACAGCCTTGTCACTCCCATACCGTGTCCATCTCTCTATCAGAACATAGCACAGCCTTGTCACTCCCATACCGTGTCCATCTCTCTATCAGAACATATCACAGCCTTGTCACTCCCATACCGTGTCCATCTCTCTATCAGAACATATCACAGCCTTGTCACTCCCATACCGTGTCCATCTCTCTATCAGAACATAGCACAGCCTTGTCACTCCCATACCGTGTCCATCTCTCTATCAGAACATATCACAGCCTTGTCACTCCCATACCGTGTCCATCTCTCTATCAGAACATAGCACAGCCTTGTCACTCCCATACCGTGTCCATCTCTCTATCAGAACATATCACAGCCTTGTCACTCCCATACCGTGTCCATCTCTCTATCAGAACATATCACAGCCTTGTCACTCCCATACCGTGTCCATCTCTCTATCAGAACATAGCACAGCCTTGTCACTCCCATACCGTGTCCATCTCTCTATCAGAACATATCACAGCCTTGTCACTCCCATACCGTGTCCATCTCTCTATCAGAACATATCACAGCCTTGTCACTCCCATACCGTGTCCATCTCTCTATCAGAACATATCACAGCCTTGTCACTCCCATACCGTGTCCATCTCTCTATCAGAACATATCACAGCCTTGTCACTCCCATACCGTGTCCATCTCTCTATCAGAACATATCACAGCCTTGTCACTCCCATACCGTGTCCATCTCTCTATCAGAACATATCACAGCCTTGTCACTCCCATACCGTGTCCATCTCTCTATCAGAACATATCACAGCCTTGTCACTCCCATACCGTGTCCATCTCTCTATCAGAACATATCACAGCCTTGTCACTCCCATACCGTGTCCATCTCTCTATCAGAACATATCACAGCCTTGTCACTCCCATACCGTGTCCATCTCTCTATCAGAACATATCACAGCCTTGTCACTCCCATACCGTGTCCATCTCTCTATCAGAACATATCACAGCCTTGTCACTCCCATACCGTGTCCATCTCTCTATCAGAACATATCACAGCCTTGTCACTCCCATACCGTGTCCATCTCTCTATCAGAACATAGCACAGCCTTGTCACTCCCATACCGTGTCCATCTCTCTATCAGAACATATCACAGCCTTGTCACTCCCATACCGTGTCCATCTCTCTATCAGAACATATCACAGCCTTGTCACTCCCATACCGTGTCCATCTCTCTATCAGAACATATCACAGCCTTGTCACTCCCATACCGTGTCCATCTCTCTATCAGAACATATCACAGCCTTGTCACTCCCATACCGTGTCCATCTCTCTATCAGAACATAGCACAGCCTTGTCACTCCCATACCGTGTCCATCTCTCTATCAGAACATATCACAGCCTTGTCACTCCCATACCGTGTCCATCTCTCTATCAGAACATATCACAGCCTTGTCACTCCCATACCGTGTCCATCTCTCTATCAGAACATAGCACAGCCTTGTCACTCCCATACCGTGTCCATCTCTCTATCAGAACATATCACACAGCCTTGTCACTCCCATACCATGTCCATCTCTCTATCAGAACATATCACATAGCCTTGTCACTCCCATACCTCGACCATCTCTCTACTAGAATTCTTATGCCAGTCTTATTTTTCCTCACAAGTGACAGCGTGAAATTAGGGTTCTTCGATTTTCGTGTATGTGTGTGTGAGAGAGATTTAGGGTTATTGGGAACTGTTCCTGCCAGTTGGGTTTTGTGTGTATGTGAGAGTGAGAGAGTTATTGGGAACTGTTCCTGCCAGGTGGGTTTTGTGTGTATGTGATAGTGAGAGAGTTATTGGGAACTGTTCCTGCCAGTTGGGTTTTGTGTGTATATGAGAGTGAGAGAGTTATTGGGAACTGTTCCTGCCAGGTGGGTTTTGTGTGTATGTGAGAGTGAGAGAGTTATTGGGAACTGTTCCTGCCAGTTGGGTTTTGTGTGTATGAAGGAAGAAAATTGTGGATTTGGTGTTGAGAACTCTTTCCATAAGTTCGATTTTGTGTTTGAATGGGAGAAAAATCGTGAAATGGATGTTAAGTAGAACTGATTCCATAAGTTGGATTTTGTGATTGAATGAGAGAGAAATTGTCTAATTAACGGGTGTTGAAAACTGTTATGTAAGATAAATTTCATGTGTGCATGACAGAAAAATTGTGGAATGGGTGTTGCATATACTGTTTTTATAAGTTGAACTTTTTGTGTGAAAATGAGAGGGATATGGTCAAACGGGTGTTGAAAACTGATTCTGTAAGTTGTATTTTATGTGTGTAGGAGATAGAAATGATGGAATGGGTGTTAGGGACTGTTTCTTCTGTAAGTTAGATTTTGTGTTTGAGGAATGGTAGAGAGAGAGAGAAAGGTAGAGAGAGAGAGAAATGTAGAAAGAGAGAGAAAGGTTTAAATGTGTTAAAATGGTTCTGTAAGTTAGATTTTGTGTTTGAGGAATGGTAGAGAGAGAGAGAGAAAGGGAGAGAGAGATAGGTAGAAAGAGAGAGAAAGGTAGAAAGAGAGAAAAAGGTAGAAAGAGAGAGAAAGGTAGAAAGTAAAAGAAAGGTAGAGAAAGAGAGAGAAAGGTAGAAAGAGAGAGAAAGGTTTAAATGTGTTATAATGATTCTGTAAGTTA
The DNA here is from genome assembly GCF_002113885.1 of Mizuhopecten yessoensis. Lineage (NCBI taxonomy): Eukaryota > Metazoa > Mollusca > Bivalvia > Pectinida > Pectinidae > Mizuhopecten > Mizuhopecten yessoensis. The sequence goes on along the minus strand of NW_018480035.1, from coordinate 336,362 downwards.
GATTTTGTGTTTGAGTGATGGTGGAGAGAGAGAGAAATGTTAAAATGTGTTATAATGATTCTGTAAGTTAGATTTTGTGTTTTGAGTAATGGTGGAGAGAGAGAGAAAGGTTTAAATGTGTTATAATGATTCTGTAAGTTTTATTTTTAATGGAGTAAGAGGAAGATAGGGGAAGAGGGTTACCAGGTACTGTGTCTGAGAAGTTCATGAAGTGTGATGATTATTGAAAGTTTGGATGATGATTTTTACATGAGTGTCAGGACCGAAGCTTTCAGCACAGGGTTGACAAAAATATCACATGGTAGATGCGACAACACTGAATCAAATAAAACCTCCGAGGACTGGTTGACTCACCCTCCGAGGCAAGCTATGGAGACCTCTATCAGAGATTGCTATCTTAAGTGTTAAAATAAATAAATTAGAGTAGATTAAACCATTTTTTGTGTGCAGAGGAAGTTTGTAATAGGATTACGGCTCACAAGTGGAGCAGGAAACCTTGGCTTGACTAACAGGTGTTTATAGGTAAGGGATGTGATGAAGTTTCCAGCGAAGGTATATACTGCTATAGTGATATCGTTACAGGTATATCTATAGGTAATGTATTTAACTCATTCATCCCTGAAATTTCATAAAGAACTATTCCAACTTTGGAATTGGAAGAGTTCAAATGTGTCTTCAGGGGGTATAATGAGTTAAGGTACAGAATCTCCAGACACCTTTCTGCTGAATACAAACCTTAAATAGTTATTTTTGTTGTTGATTTATTTTATTTCCTTGGTTAATATCTGAAGAAATTTATTGGTAGCAGGTGTTTTTAGCGAGTTAAAAAATTTGGAATTATTCCCGTAAATATTGAAAAATGTATTACATGACAAATCATGATAGTCAAGTGAAATCGATAGTCTACCTGCTTTATAATCGAAAGGTTTACCTGGAAATTGAATCCCCTTGGCAGAGTTTTTTTTAACTTTAAAAAAAAAAACGAATTTGGTTTACTGTCTGCTTCATCAAAGCTTAAATTCACATTTGTCTTAATTTGATGTTCAGCCATGAATTTGAGCTATAAAGTTTACTGGAAGGATTAAAAAAAAATCTTTTCAACTTATTTCTATTAATATTTCAGAAAGTGTCAAAACTGTTCAGGAAAAAGGAAAAAAGTTGTAAACTAACCATTTCAGTGATCCAGATATATGCTTGTCATCTGACATCGGAATCGTTTCTGTAATAACTTGGTCTGAAAGATACGTAAAAAAGAATTTGTGAGGAATGTCTGCTATTTGAGTGAGATTATTGGCAGATTTGGAACGAAGTCCTTTCCAATTGGTGTACAAGTATTTCCGTAATGCATGTTGACGTGCATATGAGCGTTCCCAAGACAGTGTTACGTGCACGTTGCTGCCCACGTCGGTGTGTAGCCCTTATGATAAATATAAAACAAACCGCTTGTGTAAACATCTTTTCCCCGCAGTTTGACAACAACTGCGTCTCTGCTGTTCCTGCTCTGTCAAATTCGATAGACAAAACATTCATTTCTCATTACTCCCCTGACTCAATGTTGCAGGATCCTTATCACAATATAAACACTGCAGCTCGAGGATGTGTCCTCCCCCACTGTCCCCCCTCCTCTGTACCCGATCCCTGGTAACGTTACAAGTGGTAGAGACCCTTCACTACCAGAACTGTCCCTCCAGCATGTGTGAGTTCTTATCTATTTCATCTCGTACTCCGGTGATGGATTTTAATTTATCAAAAGTTGAGATAACGAGACAGTTTCCTGTAAATTTTTGCATAAAACAGCGCAAGTGTGAATAAAAGTATGTATTGTTTTTTTTCGGCGCAATAAACTTATAGCTTGTTACCGCTTGTACATGGGTTTGACCTGGTGAATTGGGAAGGTTTTTCACTTATCTGTGCACTTCTCTCCCAGCCAATGTTTGGGAGGTATTTAGAACGATAAGAAGTATATCACTCCTTTTCATCTGGAGACGACTAATGTGTTTTCATTTTTCAATTAAATTGACATGAAAAGTTGTGACAAGAATCACCAATTTATTTTCAATCAGTATCAGTGCGAAGGACAGTTTTCAGATGAGTTGACCATATTTTTTTATTCTTCCTATTTGGCAGAAAAATTACTCCTTCGTAGTTGTATTCCAATTAAAATCACATAATAACACTGTTGAAGAGAACTGACAAGCGTAAAACTACTCCTGTAAAAGATAAGTGTTTTGCTTTCCGTTTCTGCAGAAGTTTTTGCTGCCTATACCCTAATGTTTATTGGCCAATTTTAAACAGGAATTTAAATAACGAAATTCTGTCTTGATACATCATTTCTGAAAGTACTTCGCAATGAGAACTGATTGTTGAAATTACCAAACATGACCATTTCTTGCCTTAACATCAGTAGAAATGAAATATTTTAATGAGGTTTAAGCATAATATTTTCCTTTTGTTTTCTATAGATGCCTTTTTTTTGTTTTCATTTTCAAACAAATTAAATGAAATTACTGCAAAGAAAAAAAGAAAAAAAACACATCAAATGAATGCTGTCAGAAAAAAAGATTGCTCAAGAATTGTCTCCCCTGAAGGAAATCTTTTTGATTGACTGGGTAGCTGTTGATGAAAAGATTTTTTTTCTCTTTTGTTTATATTTGTTTGTACGTATGTCATCAACCAGCATAGTTTAGTGATAGACAGCGTTCTGCTGCCGAGTGAGAAGTACAAACTTATCAGGCCTTTGATTTTCTTCTCCATGCAAGCCCACCCTAGTTCTGACATATAATCCATCTTGATCCTTCTACCCTGCTCAAAAAGATAGGACTTTGAAGGAAGAGCTGTTCCCCGCATTGAAGTGTTTTCTTTGTCAAGTACAGATGGTAATTGTAGGTGTCATAAAATTGCACCGACACCGGTAACTTAGAAGGTTACGTTAGAGCGGCCGTGAGGTTGAGAACAGTTGTACTATAGATCTAGGTTGAACCCCCGTGTTTGTTGTTATGGGTTGGACTCCTGGGCCCAGTTGTTCAAAAGCTGGTTAGCTTAATCACTGTTTAATGACATTTTTCAACCTTTGATAATTTCGTCAATATTCAAGGTAAAATCTCACAATTTTGCATGTGAATTCACTCTACTAAGTATTTGATATCTGGAAAGTTGTATCTAATTCAATGGTTTATTTTTCAAGTTACACACAAATTGAAATTTGTGCTAATCACTGATTAAGCTAATAACCTTTTGAACAACTGGGCCCTGGTGTCTGAATGTACTAATGTTTTAACCCTTTCACCCCTTTATAACTTCAGTAGACTCTACCATGCATTGATATGGATGAGTCCATTATGGTTTACAGTGGTGAAAGGGTTAACTAAACCTCCTTGTTCATAAGCAAAGTTTGCAAGATAATTGAGAAATGTGGTTCATTTCTTAGCAATTTTTGATGAAGGTTAAATAGAATTCTTTGAAATAAAAATTAATGAGCAAGTCAAGAGATACTACATTCACTTATTCACCCCCGAAATTTCATAATGCACTATTCCAACCTTTGAGTTCGAGGAGTTCAGATGTGTCTTCATCACTGGATAAATGACTGATAAAGGAACATAAATTACGCTGTCGAAATACTTTCGAGTTCACTGCGTTTTCTTTTTGTGATTGGGACATTTATTCAATCACTGAGTATCTTAATTAAAATAGAAGTGGGAACTGTCTCAATGAGGAACTTTTGAAATGTGTTGTCCCTCACTTTCGTCTAATTCTGTTGTCAGGTCAGTAGGTATATTTATAATACCACGTCTTTGCTAGGTGTCGTATTTCTAGACGAGGTATTACGTTTCTCGCACTGCACCGTAGCCCCTCTCTTTGATTCTAAATTCAGTTTAAAGTTTTTAAGTCTTTCCTCTAAAATACATGTGGCATATATATTATGGTTATCAAATAGACTTATCTTCCTCAAGTTCTTAGTTATAAATTCAACCTGAAATCGGAGAGGAAATCATGTCAAATGTATTTGGTGTCTCGGAACATTATGATTAAATGATTTTACATCCGTGCTTGTCTATGCCTCCTTCCAAAGCCGGGGGATGTTGTTCAGTTGATAGGTGTTTTGCTTACAGAAGTACACATTTCATTTCTCAGACTTCACGTATCTCATTTGAGGATGCGTGTACCCTCGAATCAATCTTTATTGTATGTAAACCTGGTAATGCAAGAAGTGCTTCGGCATTATCAAGTTGGCTGCCATGTTGATGGTCTTGTACACAACTGTTACATATTTCATCCGACCACATCCTCGACCACATCCTCGGGAAACCTTGAAATGGACGCCCCGATAGGAGTGATAAGCTTATAATATCAGGCCTCTTTTACATGCTTTTTGCCTTAAAACACATATATAATTAGATATGAAAATTTGAGTTTTTAGAAATCATGGGGAGATTCGGGACCATATGTCCCGAGTATTATCATCTTTAAGGCAATTTAACATGAATATTTCACATAGCATACTTTTTTGATAAAACAGAATTTCAACACAAAACAGCATATGAAGGAATTCAAATTCATACTTGGAAAATGAATTACAAAATAAAGTCATAAATTTTGTAAATTTTACGATGCTTTGGGCGAGAGAAAAAAAATGAATTTTTTCTTTTTGATTTGTTAAGATAACAAGGAATTGGATTTCTGGCCCTAAGTTCAGTGCTGCATTGATTAGATTTGAAAAGATTTTGGATAAAGGGAGTTTTTTGTTGACAGGTGCTTGCTTGAGATAAGGCAGTTACCAAGCTTAACAGACATGGTAACGGATGTGTTGGTGACATCACACAATATATGTTTATGATTAGATTAGTCAGGCAAGATAAGCGCAAGATTAGTTATATAAGTTGTTAAAACTTACGTAAAAGAAAATGTTGCTGAAACAAAATCAGAAACGAATCAAAATTGAAATGTTAAAAACAGCCACCCTGCCGTGCTAATAAGCCCCAACCTTTTCATGTCTGTCTGTCTCTCTGTCTCCTGTCTCTTTTCTTTCTCTATTTCTGTCTTTCTCTTTCTCTCTCTCTCCATCTTTCTCTGTCTCTGCATGTCTTTCTCTTTTCCAGTCTCTCTGAGTCTGCTCTATCTTTCTATCTTTCTCTTTTTCTATCTCTTTATCTCTCTCTCTCTCTCAATTTCTCTATTTCTGCGTCTTTCTGTCAATTTTCCCTTGTCTCATTCTCAGTCGGTCTGTCTTTAACGGCAAAAAACTTTTTCTAAACACTTAAAAAAAATGGCTTTACAAGAAATGAAAATAGGTTTGGTTTTCATGTGAAGGAACATGTGAGAAACAACAAAGCTATACCTATTCTTTGGCATCTATGCTGTCAAAAGTAAAGCAGATGAAAAGAGGTCGATGATCAATTTGAATGCAGAAGCTGTCTAAAGTGTATAAATGTTGGATTACAGAAGCGCATTATAGTAAGTGTATTGATTGTCGGTGGAATGTCAGGTTTCTACAGGATAATGAAGGTTTCCAAGTCTATATAAACTGGCAGATTGGCCTTCTTCTAGGCCAAACAAATCGGGGAACAGTTCCAACCTGGGGCAGGCCTGGCACAAACAATGCCTCCTAGTGTCCTGGCCTCCTCATGGTAAACCTAAGACCTGAGATACATTTCATATTCTGATATTAAATCAATGGCAAGCAGTACAGCTGCCAGCCGTCAAATTAACTTCAAGTTTGGAACAGTTACTCTGACATGATGGGTGAGATTTTTTGTCGAATATTGATCATTTTCTGTGGAACGTCATAGCTTGTCTATGCAATTATCCTGCGTCCGTCTAGTGAAAAAAGTTTTGTCATTACAAGGTCCTAATGAGGCATTTACCTTATAGCCCTCATGTGTTTTTTACGTGATGTATCGCCCACCTCATAAGGTCACTTACAAAGGGTACTTCAGTATGTCTCTCCAGGGAGGATCGGGCTCCGAGCTTTATGTAATATGGGGATCGGAATGAGTCGAAATCGACTCATGGTTGTAAAATTTGTTTTTATGATGTCATTGATAGGGAAGAGGTGACTGTTGGGTGTCGGATACGCTCACAGCGGCACACATATGCTCAGTTCAAACCTCGGGTCAACGTATTTAGCATGAATGTTTTATCTTAAGCTACAACATGCACACTTATTTCTAGAATGCCCTCAATTTGGTGGAAATACTCGTATAAGATGAAAAAATGCATAAATAGCAGACCCTCCTGAAATGAGTTGAGAATAATTTTAAGCAACTCTCAACAGTGAAAATTGAAACATAAAGTTTGGAGTTACTACTGATTAAAACCGACGAAGTGTTCTTGACTTACTTCACCGATATCACTGCCTGAGAACTATTGTCACCATATCCAATCCAATAAAACAGATGTTGTGCAATTCTGATTTTTCCGTCACGATCAAAACACAAATCATTCTTACTAAACAAAAGGAAATGAAAAAGTTCTCCCAGAATTTCAATATTTTACATGATTTGGTGATATGTCATAATAAAGCATGTCAGAAATAAGAAAAAATAAAAAATACTATTTTTGTATTGCAGGTTGTGCCGGTTTTGTTTTTGTCTATTGTTTATAGAAAGCACCATTAACTCATTCACCCCTGAAATTTCATAATGAACTATGCCAACCTTTGAATTGGAAGAGTTCAAATGTGTCTTCAGGGGTGAATGAGTTAAGACATATACAAAAAGTTGACTCACTACCACTATACCAACACAGTGTCAGAACAATGAACAGGTAATCCATTGTATTAGAAATGCAATACATTGTTAACGAGCTGTAGTAATTAAAATAAGCTCCACATTTCAAGCGTCAAATCTTGTGTATAGCTGTAGCAGCTGGTCGCAATTCATCTCCTTGTCTTATGCATGCACAAAGATTTTACTTCCACTTTTGACAGAGGTCTGAACCTTTTTAAAAAGACGGGACATGCATCATATTCTAGAAATATGGGGATGTTTTTCATGGCAAGTAAGGACTTAAGGATTAATGCAAAATGAAAGGATATATAAAAATGGCAAAAGAACAAATTCAATTTTGACCCCAAAGGGATTGAGTGAAATCACTTACACAGTATGCCGCTAAAATTATATAAATAAATGTGAATATTTTTAGTTGGCATATGATTTGTGGGTTTCAGAAAAAGCAAAACCACTTACGAGACTAATGTACTCTTGTCTGATAATTCTTCTTCTTCCTGAGGAAGGTCATTCAATATGACCTCACAAGGTCATTGTATGACCTCACAAGAAGAATAGATTTTTTTTTTTTTTTGGTATAATTTTCCAGTAAAGTTACCTCACAAGGTTATGACACGAAGTCTCCCGTGTGCACCACCTTGGAACACAGAACAGCTTGAGGGAGAACAATTTGTATAACTGCTGAAGATGAAGAGAAAACACTGCGACATTTACATGTATGAGCTAATTAGCATAACAGCCTGACAGGTTCTAGTCTACATGTTTTTCACCGCCACTGAAGTGTTCACGAGCACGCATATTGTTTCACTTAGCTTCTCCACATTCATCCCTGACATTTGTCAATTCTCACAGCTAGGTTGCCGGATTCTGACCAATATTACCAACTGCAATGAAAGACTCCCAGGGTTATAGGGCCAGAGGCGAAGAAAAACAGCTCCTGGAGTAATTTGTGACTGGGAGGGTGGTGCTGGGGTGGCCCTGGTGGTTAAGGGACGATCCTGGTGGTCTGAGGACCTCGACCCCCTGTCTATCAGCACTGTAGGACAGAAAACACTAGTAGGTACTCCAGTAGAAGAAACACCAATTACCCATTGCAGTCCGTAATAAAATCTAGCTGTTTGCATTTTATTGCTGAGTTCTGGTATAGAAAATGGTTAATGTACAGTCTAAGAATCTTTAGAGTTTCATTTAAGGGCGTATGCTACATTATTGTAAAATGGATTTCATTCTAAAAGATTTCCACACAAAAAACCCCAAGAATTGTTACATTGGTGTTATGAACTTTATTAATAAATTGGTGAAAAATAGTGAAAAGAACATAAGAACACCTAAATCATGGATACTCGGTAACCGTCTATTATGAGATGTTACAAATTTAAATTTCTAAGTAAAATAACTTGAATACACTTTATAGGTATGATGTGTAAGGGAGCATATAACCTTAACTCTAACACAAAGTTCAGGTATGATGTGTAAGGGAGCATATAGCCTTAACTCTAACACAAAGTTCAGGTATGATGTATAAGAGAGTTCAAAACCTAAAATCAAAATGTTACCAAATACAATATGGTTATTAGGGCCCCGTATCGGAGATACAGCTGCCCTATAGTAATCACTCTGTCTGTCTGTCTGTCTGTCTGTCTGTCCGTCCACAAATTTTGTTCCTGGCTGATAACTTTAGTATTTATTGACCGATGTACATGAAACTTGGTCAAGATGTTCAGTTCACAAAAATATACATGGAGGTAGAAAGTCAAGGTCAAAGGTCAAGGTCATTATGTTCAAATGTCCTGGTCAAATTTTGCATCTTTTCACTGATGAACATTATGTTATGACATGATGAAGCAAAGTTGATCAGAATTAAGCAAGGAGTCAACATGACCAAATGTCAAGGTCATTGGGTCAAAGGTCAAGGTTAAATATTGTATCTTTTCACTGGTGAACATTTTGGTATGACACTTTGAAGCAATGATGCTCAGAATTAAACAAGGGTTCAACTGACCAAAGGTCAAGGTCACTGGGTCAAAGGTGAAGGTAAATTTTGTATCTTTTCCCTGATGAACATTTTGTTATGGCATTATGCAGCAATGTTGGTCAGAATTTAACAAAGAGGCAACTGACTTAAGGTCAAGGTCAAAGGTCAAGGTTAAATTTTGTATTTTTTTGCTGTTGAATATTTCATTATGACACTTTGAAGCAATGTTTGTGGGAATTGAACAACGCATCATTCATGATGATTATGGGGGATATATTGCCACAAGACGGGGCCCTTACTGACCTGTCAGTGTTCTAGTTGTCACTGATACAAAAATAAAACATCTTCCCTTCCCCAGGTGGTTTTCCTGCACCAACCCATTTTTTTCCCAATCAAGGAATTTTTTTTTGTCACAGACAATATTGTTAGGTGTTCAGTCCCATTATTGGAACTATTCCCGATAGAGATAAAATGTAATTTTTCTTCTCATACAAAATTTGATATCTCCATTTTGATAGTTCCATATGACACAAACTCTCAAATCCCAAATTCCTGAAAGCAATTGACCCCATATTGAACAGGTTGGAAGTGACACCTGCGGCAGTTGAATCTTGTTAGCCCAGCCCAATCGTTTCAAAATCATTTTAGATGATAGAACAGCTTAATTTGTGAGAAAATAGAACTGCCCCCTCTCCCAAAAACATGGCTGGATATTGTTACAGTCTGACTGATGTTGGCTGGTAGCTGAAGTGTATTATTCCCTGCATGCAGTGCTACCGTTCATTGTCATTCTGATGTCGGTATCTCATCCTTGGATGTCATTAACCCTGTCTGGTATGGTCATTGGAACAAGACATTGCTGTTTGGTATTGCCCTGGTAGTGTACCCTCATATTTCATGATATACATATTGAAGTTTTTTCTTATTTCAATGTTTTACACAGAGATAGTGCTCTGTTTCTGTGCAATGTGAAGTGATTTTTTTTTCAAATATTTATGCCTAACTTTAAACAGTTGAAGACAAGTTTTAATTCATTTGTAGATCATTCAATGCAAATGAATACAGACACAAAGTAGATGAATTAAATCTGAATTTGAATTAGCACTGAACCTCAAAACTGTACCCAAATTATATAATTACCGGTATCTTCATTAGAATTGAACTTATCACAAAATGAATTAAAAAATATTCAATTGAATTGAACCTATTTGTAATGGATTTGATGATTTCTGCATTTATTTAAGAATAGGTGCAACTATTTGAACATATATTAATTTAACTTGGCATTCCATAAGTGTACATTTATAAAGCTTGTGTTCGATTTCTGTTTTCTGACAAGAGCAAATGGTCACAGATCTGTTTTAATACTCTGCTATATCTTGCTCTAAATATAGTGCTCATTCATGATCACATTACTTCATTAACCTGTGTGTATACACAACACTAACCCTGATCCAAGAATAAAAAAAGGCAAAAAAAAAAGCTCGCCAGATGTTAATATTTATGAAAGCATTTCCCTTGTAATTAAAAAATCTTAAGTTAAGTTAACATATCTTTGAAACTAGATTTTCCAGAGTCTTTTCCAGCAAAGTGCCAGAAATAACTGTGTTTCGCTGTTTGCAGAATCAGCTTTTTAAAAATATCTGTTAATGACCTAATTTTTAAAACATTTTTTTGTAACATTTTAAACGTGTTGTTCATAAAAAGTTCCCAAAAGAACAAAAACGAACACAAACCTCTAATTTCGTCAGATATGATGCTACCCATCTGTGTGATTACTTTACCACAAATTTTGAACTTGCAATTGACCGCCAGACTCCTCATGAATTTATGCCAAAGTTATACTGTACCTGGAGAATGAGATTAACATTTCTAGCTAGAATAAATCTTCGTGATTAAATTGTCCTATATACTTATAGGTCCTGTAAGGAGCTCAGACAATTCTTCTTACACCATCCAGAACTTTGTCTTTGTTTTTGAACACAGTATCGATACGACTTTGTAACTTCTATGTTTTTGTTTGACTGATGGGCCTGGCACTCAAGTAATTAAAGAATTGAATCAAATACAATAAAACCTTGTTATATACTGCCACAATGTGCACTTTTGGAGTTATACAGGGGTTCGGTGATTTTATCTACTCAAGTCATTTAAGCTAAGAAAAAAGGAACATTGAAATAATTATATTCGCAGTGGTGAGCAAGGTGTAAGATGCTACAAGCAGCATCATATTTATTCAATGTTTTATTCTGTATGACAATACTAAGGCAACAGGCTTATAAGACAGTGTTTGCTTGACTAACCTCGCAGTAGACGAGAGCTCATCTTTCTCCAGGGCCACAGGATACCTGTCCCTATAGTAATCAGGTTAACTACTTCAGCTGCTGTTTATTTTTTTATTTTTTTTGTTAGGTGGATAAAAATGAAAAATCGTATAAACTTGAGAAGTTGAAGACAAATTTGGGGCCTTTTTGACAGCTGTTCGGGGTTGTTTGTCTGTGTGTGGGGACGAAATCCTGACAGTGAAATTCTAGCGGAACATCTCCGTTTCCATTGCTACTTCATCTCTGTCATTGTGAGAAAAGCTCCCACTGACAGGTCCCCCATTTACTGGGTTATGTCAGAGATTTTATCACTCCTATCATATGATATCTGGCAGAAATTTGCAACATTAATGCATCAGATAAAAGATATATGATTTCAATTTTGTATCAGGTTTGTATCAGTGGTGTATGTCGACCAGCTTGACTCCGAACCCACACGCTGGGCAACCTGAGAGTCGCCGCAATTTTTCTTTTTTTTTGCTTCTTAACGTCTTTAAGAAGGTACTTTTGTGTTTGAAGGAGTTGAAAGATTTCCTTTTAAATGAATACTTTTCCTTGAATGATTTACTGCTAAAATATGTAACACTTCATTCAGATATAGATTTAAATGTTTTCTATCAACAAGTGAAATGAGATTTCATCAAGTATGTTAATTATAAGCTATAGAAAGGCCTGGAACTTGTTTGATCATAGAGCATGCCTTGTGTGCAAACTTTTACAGACATAACAAGTGCCAAAACAAACATTTGTTTATTGCTATTTGTTTGATTAATTAGGCCCCCCCCCC